>NC_088307.1:20126967-20426967 GCF_032854445.1 Liolophura sinensis
AAGGCAGCCTAATTGTCGGCCGATGACTTCAAATACTATTGCAGTAAAATCGTGTAGAAATGTACATAGTCGACGGTCGCAGATGTTTCGTAATTTGTGTCAATAACCAAGTCTGTAAGGGTGGAAAATTAACTAATTGTGACGACGATAGATCATTTGAGACATATAAGCTGGTAAGATCGTTAAGAGATATGCAAGGGTGCAGATAAAGATTGTTTTTTTTCCATTTTTGACAGAATTCAAATTACACCTATAATTTTACCTTTAACATATCAAACGTAAGATTAACTAACATAGGCTACAAGACACATGACTATGTAGTTCCCCTTTTTATAGTTGATGTATGTTTACCAATGGCCTAAATAAGTTTGCAATAAAGAAGATGTGCCTTCAAAAAGACGCTGAGCTTTTTACATACCTTTCTCGTTACAGAGGGCTGATTAAGTTGACGGTGGAGCAATGGAGAGGACGTTGGATTAGTTTGGTATGACTAAAGCTGCACTGTTTGAGTGTCAATTCAATCTGACTAGTCCCAATGGAAATAGAGCATGCGCAATTTCATGATTTTAGCATACTATAAATTGCATCCTCTGAATGCTGGTGGTGAAATAAAATTGTGCGATATTTTCATACCAGTTGTGAAATTCTAAACGACAAATTGCATCGTCTGAAAGCGTTTGTGGAATAAACTTGCGCTATATTTTCATTCTACTTGACGAATTCGAGGTCGATACGACAAATCGCATCTTCTGAACGTGGCTTATGAAATAAGCTTAGGCTATGTATTCATTCTACTGGTCGAATTCGAAATCGATAAGACAAATCACATTGTCTGAACGTTGCTTATGAACTGAGCTTATGCTACATTTTCATTCTTCTTGTCGAATTCGACAAATCGCATTGTCTGAAGGTGGCTTATGAAATAAGCTGATGCTATACTTTCATTCTATTCACATCGTGTGAACGCGGCCTGTATGAAACAAGTTGTTCTTTTTTGCATTCCACTTGTCATATTCGAGGAACCGAAGATACAAATCGGAGCGTTTGAACGCGATTAAGTAAATATCTCAAGGCCTGGGGGAAATATGGCGTTAATTCTTGCTATCATTTATATACGGTGCTTTACGCCATACTCAGAAATGGTACAGTTATTAGGATAATACTGTTACATGTATGTATATTGCTTAGCCTCTAATACAACTTTTAAGTGGAAAGAGTTACGCTGAGAATAAAATGGTATAGCAACCAATATCTTTACCATGAATTAATCTTGACACCGTTTTAAATCATACTACGGCCGTTCTTTTTACATTTTTGTACTCTGTTCATTCAAATGTTTCTTACCACTGATTTCCACATTTCTGTGTTTACAACCACTCAGTTGTAAACAGGGCAGTTTTTCTTTCACTGAACCGCAAAAGAAGACCCAGTCATTTTCCTTTTTTCTCCCTTTCCAGAAATGCTAATTAATTAGCTCATTCATTGTTGCGTGTATTTCGCTCAGCTTGTGAACTCCACGGCAAAACGCTCTGAATTCTGTCTTACACACCATTATTTTTGATTATTGTCTTTGAATTGTAGGAAACTGCTGAGTGATTTGACCCACAGCCTAAACTCCGTAATGAATTCGTATAACCTACATGTAGCTCTTCAAGAATCGACTGCCTCTTATAACAGACAAGTCATCCACACCATATCATAGACAATGACCCCTAATGCATCCCAGTATGACCTGTTGTTTTATTCACATCTGTAAGCAAACGCAGTGTTGTTAAAATGATTTTTATATTTGTGTGTATATGAACCTGGGAAATATAAACATTTTGCAGAACAATTAATTAACAGTTTGTGTTTCTTATGGTAATGATCTGTTTACCCTTGTTAAACCGTGAAGCTAGACCCGTGTTAATAGGACGAACACCACGACCAGTGAAATCTATATTTCTTTGAAATTATGAACTGCGCATATACGTTGACAAAATAGTGGTTGACCGATTTAATGAGTGATGTATACTTAGCATACCTTTGAAATTCTATGCCCACCTGTAGCGTTTGTTCGTTTGCTTTGTCTCTTTTAGCCGGTTGCTTTATATTTTCCTTTCGTTTCCAACCTCTTCACAAAATCTTCATTCACTTGAAAAATTGTAAATTTTTCTTTCCGCCAATGAATAAGATTTCGTCTATCCAAGCTTTATTTGATCCTACTGGGATACGACTTATAATTAGTTAGTAATATCTAAATTCAGTATTACTTCTACTGATTTATGATCAGGAATTTGATGTGTTTTTTCTTTCTTATACCACTACCGATATTAATTTCATGACTATCTGCAACCTTTGTGACCAGTATTCTTTTTGTTTGCTCGGGCATTTCAACATACATTCGCAGTCAACACTATCTTGATAACAACATTACGCTGTCTGTATGTTGCGAGCTGATGTCCATATCATACCCAAATATTTATTTATATTCACTTAAATGTCACACTGAAAACACCTGGCATTACGCCATATTCAATAACGCTGGATCAGGTTTTGGTCTATCTCATTGTGCTCAGCTCCATGAAGTAAATGTACCAACACTCTCGATGTTAATGGGGCAGAAAACATGAAAATCCTCCAAAATTCTCATGAAATGAGTTAACAGCAACCTGCGGATGGTCGTTGGTTTCTACAGGCCTCTGCCCTTTTTCTTCCCAATAAATTGCCGGCCGCTGTCGTATAAGTGAAATATTCTTGAGTACGGCGTAAAACACCAATCAAATAAATAAATATGATCTTCATAGCTGTCTTCGAATTTTGTGTCACGAGAAAAGGGTGTTTGAAAATATTTTTGTATGGTAATTATTTGGGACACCTCTTGGAACAGATAGCCTTTAAGTAATAATGTTGTAAATGGGGTCGTGATTAAAACATAAAAGATGTACATGTATTTGAATGTAAATTTTGTTGTTTAATCTGAATTATGATAATAAATATGAACATATTAAACTATAAATGTGATGAACATTCTGCCTGAGCACCACTGTTTGGTGATAACACCAAATTTGTACAAAAATAATTTTATGAGACAAGCGTTACATTCTCACTTAGAACATTAGTGTTTGAGTGAGTGAGTGAGTGAGTGATTGGGGTTTAACGTTGTACTCAACAATTTTTCGGTCATATGACGACGAAGGAATCCTTAGGGTGTACGTTATGTGCTTCCTTGTTGTAGGACGGATTTCCACCGCCCCTTTATCTAGTGCTGCTTCACTGAGACAACTTACCGAAGGCAAGTAAGGTGCCCTGCCTGAGCCATTATACTGATATGGGTCAACTAGTCGTTGCACTATCCCCTTCATGCTGAACACCAAGCGAGGACGTTACAACTCCCTCTTTTAAAGTCTCAGGTTGATCTTGGATCTCAGTTAAATTGGGGTCTCCCTGATTCAGACTGTTATAGGGCTGGATCGCCTCGACTATCAGGCCATTGACCGGTAAGATCGCGTGTTCGAATCCAGCTGTGTGCCTGGAGATTTGTCAGGTAAATTGCGCAGATTGGTGTTTTTTTTTCTCCAGTTCTCGCTGTCTATTACCTTGACTTCTTTCCGTCGTACTTAAGAGTATTTCACTTATAAGACGGCAGCTAGCATTATGGTGGGAGGACACCGGGAAGAGCCCGAGAGAAAACCCACGACCAGATGGCAGACCTTCCCACGTATGACCAGAAAAGAAAGTCAGGATGAGCTAAACTTGCACTCAGAACGACACAGTCCAAACAAGCCCCAAAGAAAATTGAAACTCAAACGCACGAATGTTTACGAGAAGTACAATTATTATTTTGTAAGCTGGTTTACTCACGATGCAAATATACCACGTGGACCAAACTTACCTTGTGTTTAACAAGGACCATGTATATATCGTCAGATACTTAAGGAGAAACATATGTTCGTCATGCCTTCTGTCATTTATTTGACAAGATGTATATTTTTCTGGCACTTGCTAGTGTTTCAGAAAACTACATCATCAAATACATTTAGTCATTTATTCTTTTGATTGGAGTTTAACCTCGCATGTCACGGACAGGGATCATTATACCAGGGATTGGGAAGAGTGGAGAACAACCAACAAACTGTTCTCTGTCAAACCTCATGACTAAAGCAGCGGCTAAGTCAGCCAGAACTGGATTCTTGAATCTGGAATTGTACCAAGGTACCTTGGTCATTGGCCAAGGGCCGATAAACTTTCGGCCTGAGCAAAGATTTATGACGGACTGCAACTAGTTAAATCGATTATTTAATCTATTTTTCGTAACATACAGATGGTACTGGTAGAATCAAATACATTGACTAAACTGCAAAACAGTGTTTTGGCCATGTTTTTAGAAATGATTGCCCGTCGTAGGACTCGTACAACTTATTAATGGAAAAGCACGAGTAGCACAAATTATAAGTGTGAAAGCAGGAGTCGTGCAGCTCATCAAATGGAAAAGCAGGGGTCCCACAACTTATTAATGGAAAAACGGGAGTCGTACAGCACATCAATGGAAAAGTAAGAATCACACAACTTATCAGTGGAAAAATAGGTGTCGTACAACTTATGTGTGGAAAAGCAGGAGTCGCACAACTCATGCGTCTAAATGCAGGAGTATGAACTAGAAAACGACAGAAGAAGTCGTCCTCCATGTAAGTTTCTAGAGCATTGAAATTATCACGTCATCCTATGCTCCTTAACTTACCATCCACATTGAACCCATTGATTTTATTTATTATTTTTGTAGTAAATGAATCAGCCTCGTCTCAAAACACATATATCACTAAACATTGCTACCGAAATTGTGGTAGCGGCATTTTGTTACCAAGGTAACCTCTGAGGGAGCCGAAGATGGTCATGTAACCTAGACAAAATTCAACACCGCAAAAGCTGACAATCTTGTAACGTATTTACACAAGGGTTACCAAGGTGACAAAACGTTACCCCACATGTTACGAGATAGATGCAAAACAGCAATTCTGAAATATATTCATTGAAAAAAATGTTTAACATCTAAACGCATGATAAACATCACATTACAACAGATAATAAATGTGCTTAATTATTAATTGTAACATACTTGAACATGTTTATACAACAACTGAAAAAAGGACATATCATATACATTAAAACAGTTTAAAATAAGCAATAAACTCTTCCAATTCACCATATATATAATTTAGTATTTGTATACTAAATCCATGAAACAAACGCTTGTATTTCAAAGATATATACATCTTCAACATGTTAAACGTTAGCAGTTATTACAGTGTAGTGGAAATGAACCATAATTGCTTGAATTGCGCATGCCAAGCTATGGGAACAACCAGTTATCGGCCCGCTTAAATGAGAACTACATCGTAACCGAGGAGGAAGCCATGCCTGGTATGTCCAGGGAAGAGCATATAAACTCGCCCATATTAGAATGTCCGAAGTATAAAAAAGTGATATATTCTCAGTTTCTAAATTCACATTTATGGTCACTTAGGAGACATAAGCATAACTTGCAAGTGCCTGTAATTTTGTCGCCCCTTGGAGCCTGTTTCACGGTGCGCATGCAGCACTGCGAGCAAGCAAAATTTCCACCGCAATCGGTTTTGTGGGTATTACGTCGCCATGGCACATGTAGCTTTGTGAAACGCGTCCCTGAACGGATTTAGTTTTCGCTTATGACGCGACTTACGGGCGCCATAAAACAGATTTTGTGTACACATAAATACCTGCGTGAGATGTTTCTTTTTTAAATCTGGCCTCTGTTTTCTGCCACAGTCTCCCTCGGTATTTATATGTATGTGTTTATGCTTACTAGATATATCTATCTTAAAGTACTCTGGCTTTTCCACCCCAATAAACATAACAAACGTTACATTTCCTATTTAAAGTAAAAAAAATCACTAAATGAAGTACATGAAATACATATAGTACGTATCAGATGAAAGAACATTAAACACTATCCAGGAAAATAGTTGGTTTTGTGCTTTAACATTTTCCCAAAACATCAGATTCTGTGGTGGTCTAAGCTGTCCCAGATGGTATCAGTAAAGTCACATCCATATTTTTTGCTCGAAACTTCGCCGAATGCATTCATAGATATATATATCTATATATATATACATATATATCCTCAATTACAAATCTAGTAGTCTATGTTTGTTAAGAGGGAAAAATTTGGCGAATGTGACGTCACTGTTCCCAAAGAGGTCAGAAATGCCCACCATAGAATTCAAAGTTCAAAACCTATTTTACTGGGTTCAGAAAAATTTTAAAAATAATAAATCCAACTACTTTTGTGGAGTGTGTTTAATCGTCTTTCATCTGACATATACTTTCTGTACCTTTAGTTAAAAATAAAAACCACAGATTCCCATGCTGCTGTATTTCAGGAAGTTTTACGAGTACTGGAGGATGTGCTATGTTTTCACCTGGCTCTATTTCCAAGTTTATCCCTGCATAAAACAAAGAGTCGTCAAATAATAAAAATAGCCTTAATTACTGCACTGTGCAGTCTGTCATTCCACGTTTTCTGTTGAACCCAGCTATCACACTGTCGTCGCGGCTCTGTTTTTTTCTTTCTATGCTGTAAGTCATAATTATATTGGTTAAATAGTAAAGTGCCGTCAGCATGAAGAAGTAAATGGACGTCTTCTCGGTCTAGCCTGAACAATTGCTTAAAAATCCGGCGACACCAGTACAAAGATAAACCGAAAATTTTCATGTCTCGATGTAAGGCTTGAATACTTTCTTTCAGCTGTTATTAATTTCTTGTATAACTCAGTTGTGAAATGCGGCGCGCCTGTCGATTTGTATAACACTTACGCTAGTCTTGCATTACAATTCTTTTCAAATTATGTAAATGCACTAGATGACAAATGTATTGCCCCTAGAAACACTTCCCACACACTTGGCCTGTCACTTTTAAATCGACCAGAATAGAAGTATGACTAGCCAAACGTTACGACCATGACAGGTTTGCACACCTGATATATATTTACATTGACACACATAAGGCAAAGGTTTAAGTATATGATTTCTTGTTCATCAGAAAACTTGTCCATAAACTTAGAAAGTTTAGACCGAAGGCCTCTTTAGCCATTCGAATGACGAATTAATTATTGTTTTCTATAAACCTGATTTGTTCAACATATCAAGTAACAAAACATTTGCATGAGAGTATGTCAAAAAACAGATGTTTTTTCTTTCAAGATTTTACCTCTTAAAACAGAGATTTATGTCAGTCGTTTAAAATCTCAGTGTATGTACGTTGGTGGAAATGCACATTTTACATTTTATCTCATTTTGAAAGGAAATGACAAGTAACATTTTAGTTTGAAATGGTAAAACCGTAAAATAGAGATGTTGTTCTGCTGGGGTCCAGACACCTCTTGTGGTTAAATTTTCAAATGTTTTATGTCATCGACGGGGCACTGAGAGATTATATAGAGCATTACAACCTTGGTTTTAATCTCGTGGCTTTGGGCAGCAATTTAATTCAAGTGCCTGAACGCGGTCATCCGGAATAAGATGTACCCATCACGCCAATAAGTCTCTATAGTCCTGAGTTTATTGTGCGGATCCATGCGGATCGCGTTGCCTCAAGGCGATGGGGTACCGCAAGAATCCAGACTTGTACGAGTGTTCTCTCTGTTTCCACTTAATTTTACTGACGTTCATGTCATGGTAGGTAAACAAAATAATTACAGTTTTTGCACACTTGTATGATTGCGTTTTTATGTGCATTTTTACACCGAAGGTTTAATTATTTCTATACATATACGCCTCGGTTTTAAATATTATCTGTAGAAACCTGTCTCTTTTGCTTCACAACAAAAGCAGCCTAGTAGAAGAGGACTTCCAACAATAATTTAAGGTAAATATTATTCTTGAGGTAAAGCTTAAAACGGCATGACTGTCTCTGGTTATTAACAGACAAAGTATTTTAACATTCTAAACAAAGGTGTTTCAATATTTTTCTTCAAAGCGATTATTTAAAACAATACTAAGCTGTAATTTTTAAGCGCTTTATCACACATGTAGTAGGTTGAAATTTGGTACTTTTTTCATTTCGTTAAGTCACAAACTTAAAATTTTATTTTAAAAATGATTTTCGGGCCATTTTTACCAGAATTATCATTGTTGTTGTTTTCTAATTTGGAGAGATTTTAGGGTAAAATTTTCAGTCGATTGTTGTACATATTTAATTTTGAAATTATGTTTTGAAAATTTTAAGCGTAAATTTGAAATCAGTTTGAAGGTCTGTCATCAATGTCATTCCTGTCCTTAGTTACACTCAAAATATAGCCCTAAAATGCGGAAAGAGTCTTGGGAAATCTTAGATCACACTTCCAACCAAAAAATGATAAGAATATGTGGAGAAAACAGTGACACAACCCAAACTCATGCAATTTTATATTGGCATATTGTTTTTGAGGCCAGAGCACGGAAAGTGGACTGGTTGTTCCGGTGTCTGTATAATGTGGCTAGGTTTGGTGTCAAGTGGCCGCAGCATTTTGGTGGCAGGGATTGGCCCTGCCACAAGAAGATACAGTACATGTACACACACCTTTAGCAGTTCGCCAAAAAACCTAAAAAAACCGCTATGGTTCACTTTAATTTACGACACCTTGTTATTTACATGTACCAACATAAGGGAAACGTTTTTACATCAAGCTGCAGCAAAAACACCAAACGCTTGGTTCGAACCCGGGAACCCCATTGATCATATTTTAGTGCCATTCATTGTAGAAACAGGAATTTATTTTATCTTTATGAGTTGATTGATGCTCATGTCAGTTACTTCAGCTGCTATGTTTATCATTTGTGTTTGATGTTTCAATCAGGATGAAACGTGGTGACGCCATGTTGAGCGTGGGCGTCCTCTGGATGCTGGCGGCCGTGGCTCAGTCTAAGCAGCTGGTGGACAATCAAGAGCAGGTAACTCTGTCCACTTTATTACACCATATCGGCACTGTATTAAAGGTCTGTACACTGGTACAATTACGTCATTTTGTGCACAAATGTCTTAGTGTTTTACACAAAAAAGAAACGAAATGCTGCGGTGAATAAAACTATACACATGCACTCTAAGGTATGTGTGTAGGGTCTAAGGGCAAAGCTCCACACAATCTTGCTTTTACTTTTTAAGCGCATGGTTGGCTAAACATGTAATGAGAAAAGGTGTTTAGGTTGAAATATGGAGGACATTGAATATGTTGAGGGCACTCAATATTTTTTTTCTGAGAATCCTAAACATGTTTACCCCAAAACACATTAAGCTAAACATGTCTGATACCTATGCACAAAGCAAGTGCAATCCTCCACGCATTACCCGCTTACACTTTTTTAACATGTCATCATCTAAACATATATAAAAAAGGCGGTGCTTAACTTGTTCCACTGTGGAATTAATTGTCTTCATTCACACCAGTATTTGAGGAAGGTTTGTAAAAGTATGCAAATTTAATATAAAGCACTGAAATAATGGTGAAAATGGCATTACACCGTGGTAAACAAAACCAGTCTCTCACAAGTCGTACAACCATTCTACTTGAATTGTTCACCACTATTGTACATCAACCAATGCCAAATCACCGGGGCTGTGAGTTACTGTTTTCATATAATAACGCAATAATTAATGCAATAAGAAAATAAAAACTGACCAACAGATATAATAAATTGAACTTTTAATCATAAAAGTAATAAATTAATATTTCCATGGAACCATGTTACTATGGAAACAACGATAATAACGAGAGATACATATCTACTGTGTTCACCTCAACTGAAAACTTAAATTAATACAACTACATACAGTAAACATAATATAATAATTCATATGTATTTTGAGAACAATAACCTCAATGTGTGTCAGCCTGCAACTATAAAGGTTCCAAACAAATTTCAGAAACATAAAACTCATAGACATGGTCCAGGAAAACATTATATGCAGGTAATTAATTACTGAAACTGTAAGCCCTGTCCTGATATTACGATAATGGACTGTCTTTCTGTATGCCACCATTTACCACCTTCATGAATCCTACGTCACGTTTGCTTCGTCACAGCATAACCCTGCAGTTATGTGTAGTTCGACTTAGTTACAAGTGAGCCTTCACGAGGTCAGTCACTGGATTCTCTCAGGCTTAGCACATATCTTAAGTCACATGTCATGTTGTTCCTATAGAAATCCCAAGACGTGATCACTTAAGACGGATAATCTAACTGGCCACAGCACATTCTTTGCTCTAGCACTTCATTGGTTGAAACGTGTTACGTACATTTCAACTGAATCACAAATTACCAATGAAAGATGCCGGAGCCAACCCTGAATGGATGACGGAATATGACCTTAAAAACGTGCTAAAGAATAGTCAAAACAAGATATAAGTAATAAATTTTGTAATCAGTAAAATCATGCCATATTTGTGCCAAAGCAGTTACCACCATTAGCGGTTAACATGTTTCTGGTCACTATTGTTAGACGGAAGTATCAGATGTAACTCACTCGTAAAATACAGTAAAATTTTTTATTGTTGGTAAATATTTTACTTATTTAAAGAGTTATCCGGCATAGAATTCATTAGCTTGTATGATTACTGTACAGTATATGTACAAATAGCATCTCACGCAATTTACCATCATAAGTAAAAATTTTTTGTGTATAATATACATGGCGATAATGTCACCTTACTGTCTTTCAACTATAAAATACTCTTTTTAGACAAGCAGTGCAGTCAAAATGATATGCAAATGCACAATGGCTAAATAAGATGGCAGTCTGTTTTACCTGTACAACAGTCATTAATGGGTGAAATTTGTTTGACTTTTCCACATTATCTTCTTCGGGCATTCAACAACATCAGTTTATCTGAAATTTATTTAAAGAAAAACCGTACGATTCTCAGCATACATACAGTGCATACATAGCTCTTTTGCCATTCAGCTTTAAAGCTGTAACAGTTTTCTGCCACGTGACCAGAAAATGTGGGCAAATTCCGCTTTTTTGCAATTTGATTGCAATTTACGACAAATGCATACATCACAGGAAAAATGTATGACCAGACTGGTAAAAAAAGACATGAAATAAGGTCAGGTGACATGTTTAAAACTTTTCGAAACTTGACATCACTTCCGCAGTATCAGCTAAAACCTAATTTGAACACACACTGTATTTTTTTTTCTTTCCAAATAGCCCCAAGGAAATGGTTATTACGCGCTACATTTGTCTCCTTCCCTTCAGATATGTGAGTGAGTGCCTGGGGTTTAACGTCGTGCTTAACAATTTTTCAGTCATATGACGATGAAGGAATCCTTAGAGCTGAGATGATGTTAGGTCTTAAGACTGCGTCTCTTTAATTTAATTATTTATTTCTTTATCGAGGATTCTCTATACCCAGGGGCCACTTGGGAGTCTCCTCAAAAATGTATAAACTATTTACTTAAGGGAATGTACAACTTTTCCATGGTATTCTCCAGTTGATTAATGCGATATAATAGTATGATATGCGATTATGATACAGGAAATATGCAATATAGGTATAAGTCACTTTGGTAGATGGGTTTTGCAGTCATAATAAAGGATAGCTGTCTTTATCAGTGTCGAATCTATGGGAAGTTGATATGTTATTGTGATACTTTCGAAAATTTTTCAATTGTCGTCTAGGGTCAAGTCATTTGAACCAGTCAGTAATATAGATGTGATATATTTTGTACAGTGCTTATGAAAGACAGTGAGGCACACTAGGAAAGACAATATTTGTGAATGATTTAAGCATGTGCTCCCTTTGAACAGCAAATGCGGGACAATTTATTAAACAGTTTCGAGTATCGTCATTTTCAGAACCACACGCAGGGCATGAGTTGTGAGCAATTATGTTATAGTTAAATAAGCGAACGCGAAGAGCACTCAGCACACTGATTTCTGTCATGGGGTGAGATAGTTTTCAAATTTCTGTAAAGATGGTTCTCTTATGTCTATGGGAGTGGATTTCCAGTTCTTAGTAGTACTAAGAAAAAGAAAGAAAGGAAAAGACGTAAAGAAAGACGAGCTGAACATACATAGTCTACACTCAAATAGGGGCAAATTGTGTTTATTTCTTAAGTTGTGCGTATTGTCGTTTATTACTCTTTTAGGACAGAGTTGTTCAAGAAATATTGAATATTTTATCAAAAAGGAGCAACCTGTGTTGTTTTCGGAAGGAAGACAGACATTCCCAATTACGTTCGGTCGGTAGGGCTTTGTATGATGTGCGACGTATTCTAGGTCCTTTCTACGAGTTACACTTTGAAGACACCCCACCGCTATGCCGATCCATGTCTTTCCGTTCCACCATATATCCTTCTAAACTGATCTCATCGTTTAATATATTGTCACTTAACCACGTTTCAATCACACAGATTATACTGTATGCTTAATACAGTATTCATTTCGTCAAGTTTTGATACTGTCGAAATTCATCATTATTCACCGTATCTAAGCCTCTTTCGTTTACATGGCAGCATTTCATGTCATGTGTAAATTTTGGCCCAAGACGTTGATGAATATCTCCACAGCATAACATAAGGATCATTAGCAAAATGACAAGGATATGCTGATTACAAATAGCAGTTAAATAACTGACAAGAACACGAGCTCTTATTGCTGTGAGGGGGTTGGGGGGAGAATACATGCATCGCATATCAGTTTCGCAAGGAATAAGCTATCTTTATGCGACATATAGTTATACAAGATACTGATATAAGTCACACATAATAAATAATATACGATCAAGGAAGAAAGCACATTCTTTTTTTTTTTTTATATCTTCATTATTCTGACTGCACATCCTCTACCGATAAGTTTTCCATACTTCAAGAAGCAGGTGTTTTACAAGAGAGAAGCCACACATGGAAGAATAAACAATTAAAAATGCATAGGCACTACTGGGTTTTTGTTTCGCACTGATATGTACAAGTTATCAATTGTACTGTAATAGACAAATGCACGATTGGGAACACTTTTACACAGAGTACTTTTATGTACAGTTACATTGTGTGGGTAAGGTGATTTGGTTAGCATTTCGCTGAATGACAAGAAGTAAAAGGAAGGAGGAAGGTGGATTTGCCAGGTCAAATCAAGACTGAAGAGACTGGCAGATCATATACCATGTATACTTACAGAGACATGCTGGAATGCTTTCGACTTGTGTTCATAGACAACCGAGGTAGGAGGGGGGGGCTACACCAGAGAAGAGGCGTCGGAGAACGCCCAAAATGGTGTAGGATTTTGTGAGGTTAAGTAATTGGTTGAATTCAATACAGTAGGATCAACAAGACAGTGTGTTCTCCAGTCAGTTTAGGGCCCGGGTACACGGTCGACAAATTTGGAATCCAAGTGCACTGCACGAGATTCATAAAAATTAAGGCATGATTAAGTCTCTGTCATTTCTTACAGAGATATATCTATTTTCGTTTTATTGTCACTTTGAAACACTACATAAGAAAGGACTGTTATTCACGCTAAAATTCTCAACAGTGTACAAATTATTGGCAAAAAAATTTATGGTCAAATGACATTTTCACCAAATAGCCAGCTTTTACAATTGTCGATCAAGAAAGTCCTGATGAACATATCGAAGATGTGCAACTGCAGTTTAATTTTTGCACAAAATTCAACGTAACCCGCCAAGTCATAACATTAAAAGTTTTCAAAAGTTTAGGTATAACTTCAAGTCATTACCTAAAACGTACTCACGTTTCATAAATATCTGATTAGCTGTTTTCGCCATAACAAAATGCTCCAGAATTTTGGTGGGAATAATTACCATCATAACAGATAACAGATACAGATAGCCTAAATGGCTTGAACTCCTAAAACACGCTCACAACACGAAGAGGAAAGTTTCATTGTATTCATTTGTAGTTTGCTTAGAATCTTGCCTAGATCTCAAACCTTCCAATCAATGCATTGATATCCTTTGATTCTACTTAAACAATGATCATTTAGAATAACCTGATTTTCGCAAATGGGGGAACTGAGGTGACAGTTCATTCGGACAATAAAAATATTCTTCGTGAACCCATGCACTAAGAAATTCGATATTTTATGGTTTTACAGTTTAGAGCTAAACAGAAAAAAGGATTATGATACCAACACCAAGTGACTTGAAGATGACATTGCCGATCTATGAAATGATTTAATGAAGGAAGGAACGGCTTGAAGATTCCTTTAAATTTCAGAAAATCACATAAGTGGTTGTTTTCTGCATGAAATGTCTCTCGACATAGAACTACAGTTCGAGCCTGAGTTCGTTGCGTTTTCATTTCTTTGCAGGCCTCATTCGTAGTTGAGGATGACGTCATGAAGAAACCAGAAGAAAAGGTAAGAACATCAGAATTGATCAAATCAATTTGTGATGGATTGGTGACATCACACGTGAGATGTGAACAATAACGTCTTTAGTACAGGTAAAAGTGGCTAGCGCAGATATGAACAAATTTTGTAATGCAATTTTAATACAATTAAATATAATCTCGGCTCTTTCGAAGGAATGCTTGAAAAATACTTTAACGGCCACGGTCACTCTGCCCTCACGTGTTTGGCAACTCTATCAATCAACTTTTAATCTAGAATCTAGAAGCCATAACCCCAGGCACACTTTGCTAAAAGACAGAGAAGGGTCTAAGTGACGTCAGCGGAAACTGACGCGTTTTAAATTGATGACACAAGCAAACACACGACAGGGTATCACAGAAACAAACAGCACCCCCATGGGACCAAGTTCGTGTGACCGTTTGAGCCGAGTTGAGTCGGGTGGTAAGCGCTTTTATATGTGAAATAACGACGCTACTCAACTGAAGGTGTACTCAAGTCCTTACGCGCATGCAGTTCTATCTTAAAGTCCTGTAGCCATCACCGCCTAGAGCAAACTCCGTACAACAAGAGAGTCAATTTGAGTAGAGACGCTCTCGTGAATGTCGAACTTTAAAAGCTGATTAACAGCCCGGGGTCTACCAGCACTAATGAAGCTAGGGCAGGATCACACAAAAAATTGTGATTTATTTATTTGATTTGTGTTTCCTGTCGTACTCATGAACACTTCAGTTGTACGACGGCGGCCATCATTCTGGTGGGAGGAAATCGGACAGAGCGCGGGGGAAACCCACATCCGTCTGCAGGTTGCTGGAAGACCATCCGACGTAGGGCCGGAGAGGATGACATTTCACATGTACAGAGAAAGATGCTAGTAGATTCTAGGTTCAAAAAATTAAAGAAATTGTACTTCCATTGTCTAACATACATAAGTGTATAAATTAAGGTACCGCAAACGCTGGCACACCATGAAACAAATAGTTTAAGTATTTGTTTATTTGATTGGTATTTTACCCCGTACTCAAGAATATTTCACTTATACGACGACGGCCAGCATTATGATGGGAGTAAACCGGGCAGAGCCGCAGGCTGCTGACACACCTTCCCACGTAACGGCCGGACAGGAAGCCAGCATGAACTCACAGCGACTGCATCGGCTAGAGGCTCCTCGGGTCATTACGCTGCGTTAGCCCGCTAAACAACACTAAAGAAATGAATTGTGATTGCTATGGTTTTATCTTTAAAGAAGACACCTATTACGCTGTTACAAGCTGAAGCATGGGAGATAAGACCTATATGGGAAGCTATTTGCAGTTAGCACACTATTTAGTCAGAATGGTGGCACCTCTATTGACATCCATGTAATTTGGTAAAACATAGGGATGGTGCGATCTTTTGACACGACGCCATCAGTGCATTCAGAAACATTGGACTTTGTGCGAAATGAGAATAACTCCATTATTTATCTTAATAAACGAGGCGAAAATTCAACAAATATATGTAATGAATGCTGAATGTGATCTGTGACCACAGTGGGGAATTTTGCTTCAGGTGCACAAAGGGACACTCCATGGTGACCTTGGTTCTGGCGGTAGATAGCGATCATGTGGCACTTTGGATGATCTTCCACTATTATAATTATAATTATATAATTATGTATTATAATTCATACGACAGTATATTTGCTTTTGTGTAGGTAGAATTACCTGCTGGCGTCACTCACTGAGGCGCATCGGGCGGGTTGGAGGTCGGCAAGAGCAGTATTAAATCTACTGTTTTGGATGGATTGAACGTCATTATTACATTTCTCAGAAGCCTTCCCGGGAACACACTGTTTAAACAGGTTATAATCTTTATAATTAGGACCAGTCGCTAAATCTGGACATCAATCCTTTAAGTCCAACCAAAAGTATTTCTCGAAAAAACTACCTAGAACTTGAGTTCGTTGTTTTTTTATTTCATTGTAGCCCTCCATCATAATTGAGGATCAAATCATATTCAGGAAGAAGCGAGAAAAAAAGGTAAGAACGTAAGGATTTATCAATCAATCTAAACAACGCTCAAAATATTTAAATGGGCACTGCCATTTTGTTTTCATGTGTTTGGTAACACTTAAAATCATCATTTATTCTAGAATTTTAAAAAACTACATGATTCGCAATATTAGAGAAACCGGAAACACTACGTCATTCGGAAAACCGGAGATTTGGCTAAAAGGCAAAGGCAAAAGAGGGTCTGGGTGACGTTAGCAGGAACATATGCGTTGTTGAGTTATAAAACGACCAAACACAAGAGAGAACATTACACAAGCAAAGAAAAACAAGACAGGACATCACACAACCAAACACAAGACAGGACATTGCACAACCAAACATAGGACAGGACATAACACAACCAAACACAGGACAGGACATAACACAAGCAACCACAAGACATAAAGGCTCAGGACGATGAAACAAGCTATAGTGAGTAGTTGTGGAAACAGCGGATCATCCAGTAACACGATGACACAACCAGTGGTGAGCTGTAGTCGAAACAGCAACTCATTAACCAGAATAATGACACATCCACTAGGGAGACGACAGAACTTCATAGAACTTCAAACAAGCATACACAAGAAAGGTAACAAGGTGGCATAAGCACTAGTGACCCGTTGAAAAAAACGACTCATCCACCAGGACGATAACACAAGCAATAGTGAGCTGTTGACAAAACGCGGGCTCGTCCACCAGAACAATGGCACAAGCAACAGTGAGTTGCTGACTCATCCACCAGGACGGTGAAAAAAGCAGTAGTGCTGTTGACGAAACGCGGGGTCGTCCACCAGTACAATGACACAAACAATAATGAGCTGTTGACGAAATACCGTTGCACAACCTATTGTTAAATGTTGATATGTTACACTGTATTTTTATCTGCAAACCGTGCCACCACTAAATATATCTGGTGACAGTGTTGCAATGTCGTTGTCAAGTTTATAGCAATTCCACGTCTTTGTCATTTACAGGCCCCGATCATTGTTGAAGACATGGTTATGAAGAAGAGAAGAGGCGCTGAGGTAGTGTTGACATCCTTCCCAGATGAACGTTTAGTAAATAAATTATAAAACTAAGACAACCTGGTAAAGAGTAATAGAGAAAAGGAAATGAGTGTACTCAGGGAGACAAACCAGATATTCCAGAATTTACACGACGGGACATCATACAAGCAAACACAAAACAGGACATGACACAAGCAAACGCAAGGTAAGACATGACACAAGCAAACCAAAGATGGAAAATCACACAAATAAACACCAGCTGCATGGAACCAAGTCCGCACGACCAGCTGACGACACGACTGAGCAGACGTTGCCTTTTAGTCCTGTGGCCACCTCCGACTGGACCTAACTCCTTACGACTAGATAGTCATTTTGAGTAGAGACGCTCTGGTGAATGTCGAACTTTGAAAGCTGGTTAACAGCCTAGGGTCTACCAGTCGTACTCATGAACACTTCAGTTGTACGACGTCGACCATCATTCTGTTGGGAGGAAATCGGGTAGAGCGCGGGGAAGGGATGCTGGAAGGCCATCCCACGTAGGGCCGGAGAGGAGGACAATTCACACATCCCACTAGGACTAATAAAGCGGAGAAAGAATAACAACAAAGTGTGATTTATTTATTTGATTGGAGTTTCACGCCGTTGTCATAAATACTTCACTTGTACCACGGCGGCCAGCATTATGGCGGAAGGAAACCATGAGGAAACCGTGCAAAACATCAAACACGCAACCACAAGACAGGACATCATACAAGCAAACACAAGCCAGGACATCACACAACCAAACACAGGACAGGACATCACACAACCAAACACAGGACAGGACATCACACAACATAACACAAGACCGGACATCACACGATATAACACAAGATATGAGATAACAAGGCAAAACACAGGACAGGACATAACACAAGCAACCATAAGACAGGTCATCACACAAGTAGCCACAAGACAGGACAAGGCACAACATAACACAAGACCGGACATCACACAATATAACACAAGATATGAGACCACAAGGCAAAACACAGGACAAGACATCACACAACCAGGCACAGGACAGGTCATCACACAAACAGCCACAAGACAGGACATCACACAACATATCACAGGACAGAACATCACACATGCAATGACAAGGCCGGTCATCAAACAACTAAGCATAGGACAGTAATTCACACAAGCAAACATAAGACAGGACATCACGCAACATAACATAATCCAGAACAGACCACAAGGAAACACAAGATAGGACATCAGAAAAACAAACTGAAGACAGGGCATCACACCAGTAAACACAAGACAGGACATCACACAAACAAAAACAATAGAGGATATCAAACAGCCAAACACAAGGCGGAACGTCACAAAAGCAATCATAAGGCAAGACATCACATAAAGAAACACAGGACAGAACATGACATAAGGAAACCCACAACAGAACCTGACACAAGCAAACACCAGACAGGACATGGCACAAGGGCACACAAGACAGGACATGACATAATCAAAACACAAGACGGGACATTGCACAAGGAAACACAAGATAGAAAGTAACACACGGAAACACAGTAGAGAACACCACACTAGTGAGTTAACGAAACAACGACCATCCGCAGCACATGTTCTAATGGATTTTAGGTTCAAACAGAAAAAAAAATAGAAAGAAAATCGATTAATTTCACGTCTTTGTCATTTCAGATCCCGATCATTGTTGAAGACGTCGTTATGAAGAAGAAAGAGACGCTGATGTGAGTCGACATCCTTCCCAGACGAACACTTAGGAAACAAATTATATTTTATATATGTTACAGACTAGCAGAGAATAAGAAATGACTGTACTCAGGGAGACAAAGTAGATATTCCAGATTCCATCACTTTCATCATAAGCACATAAAAAGTTTACGTATATTTCAGGTTTAAAAAAATGCATGAAGTAGGGAAATCGTTCTTCCATTGTCACATACATACAAGTATGTCAATCTGGTCACCGTAATAGCTGACACACCACTGAATAAAGGAAATGTGAGGGGTATAGTTTTATGTTTAAAGTACACATATTCCCCTGGTAAAAGCTAAAGTATGAGGGATAAAATCTGTATACGAAGCTATTTATTTCTTTGCTGTTAGCACCACCATTTCCTTAGAAATATGGCATCTCTATTGAGGTACATGTAATTTTACAAAGCATAGAGATGGTGCGACCTTTTGACATAAACGCTACCAATGTGTACAGTTAGGAAACGAGTAGAACCACATTATTTATCTTGATAAACGTTATGAAAAACTTCACAAATATATGTAATGAATACTGAATATGACGTATGACCACAGTGGAAAATTTTGCTTCGGGTGCACAAAGGGACACTCCATGGTGACCTTGGTGCTGGCGGTAGATAAGCGGTCATGTCGCACATGTGGTCAGAAAAAAAAAACAGAAAGGAAACTGAGTAATTCCACGCCTTTGTCATTTAAGTTCCCGATCATTGTTGAAGACGTCATTATGAAGAAGAAAAGAGACGCTGGTGTGAGTTGACATCCTTTCCAGATGAACGTTTAGCAAACAAATTATATTAACAAGATAACCTGTGAAAGACTAACAGTGAATAAGAAATGAGTGGACTTAGTTAGACAAAGTAGATATTCCAGACTCCATATCTTTATATCACATGCACATAAAAACTTCTAGTACATTTTAGGGTTGAAAAAGGCATGAATTCGGGAATTCGTTATTCCATTGTTACAATACGTGACAATTATATCAATCTCGTCACCGTAAAAGCTGGCACACCATTGAATAAATGAAATGTGAGGGGTATAATTTTATATTTAAAGTACACATATTCCCCTGGTAGAAGCGAAAGCATGAGAGATAAAGTCTTTATAGGAAGCTATTTATATTATTACAGTTAGCCCACCATTTCGTTAAAATGGTGGCACCTTTATTGAGGTATATGTAATCTGACAAAGCAATGAGAGGGTGCGATCTTTTGACATGACGCCATCAATGCATACAGTTACGAAACAAGTAGAACTGTATTACACATGTGTGTACACCCCAGTGCTAAAAGTACAAAACACTTACCCTTAGTGTAAAATGAAGGCTAAATGTAAGAAATTTAAGCAGCGCACAATACATATTAGTTATCCGGTGAATGATGGAAGTTTTTCGACATTATACTCTCCTGCATGTAATTTGAGAATTTAGACAGTACAAGAGACTTGTGTTAACATCTTTTAGCGGCAGAAGTATCGCGAAGCCAATAAAGTAAAGCTGTTTTTTGCTGAGACGACCCTTTTGGCCTTTACATGCGCCTATTGGACCTCTAAAAAGTTTTTCCTGCTTGAGGCGTTCTTCTCAAACTGCATGGAATACGTGTATGCGGCACTGATTAGTTCTAAAGTTCTAATGTTTTTTTCTTTACATACAGAAACCGATTGTTGTTGAAGAGGATATAATGTACGAGACCAAAAATGAAGCTGAGGTGAAATAAACCACATTGTTGGAGAAACATGTCTATGCATGGCACTGTACTGGTGAAATTTACTGATCATTTACAAACTCTTAACTCAAAGATGAAGTTTAGCCTGAATTTCTGTCTGTTACAAGTGCGACATGGGGATATATCAATATACAATAAAAAGACAAGGTCAGATTAGAATAAGTGAGATAAACTGCGTTGTTGGGGAAACATTTCTTTACATGGCACTGTATTGGTAAATCCAACGAATTATTTACAAACGCTTAACGTAAATATAAAGTTCAACCAGTATTTCTGTCTGTCACAGGTACCAGAAGACTAAATATCAGTAAACAATGAAAATACGCAGTCAAATTAGGGGTTTCTGGATTTCAAATATCAGCAAAATGAATTTTGGCAGAGCATTATCGTCTGCAGATTGAGCATAATTTATTTAAATTCGACAAACAGACACCTGAACTATGACCTAACCAATAGTGAGTCGTTGACGAAACTTGCAGCTCATCTACCAGAGCTATGACCTAACCAATAGTGAGTTGTTTACGAAACTTGCGGCTCATCTACCAGAGCTATGGCCTAACTAATAGTGAGCTGTTTACGAAACTAGCAGCTCATCCACCAGAACTATGGCCTAAAAATAGTGAGTTGTTGACGAAACTTGCGGCTCATCCACCAGAACTATGGCCTAACCAATAGTGAGTTGTTTACGAAACTAGCGGCTCATCTACCAGAGCTATGACCTAACCAATAATGAGTTGTTGATGAAACACCGGCTCATCTACCAGAGCTATGACCTAACCAATAGTGAGTTGTTGACGAAACTTGCAGCTCATCTACCAGAGCTATAACTTAACCAATAGTGAGTTGTTGACGAAACTTGGAGCTCATCTACCAGAGCTATGACCTAACCAATAGTGAGTTGTTTACGAAACTAGCAGCTCATCTACCAGAGCTATGACCTAACCAATAGTGAGTTGTTTACGAAACTAGCAGCTCATCCACCAGAACTATGGCCTAACCAATAGTAAGTTGTTGACGAAACTAGCAGCTCATCCACCAGAGCTATGACCTAACCAATAGTGAGTTGTTGACGAAACTTGCAGCTCATCCACCAGAACTATGACCTAACCAATAGTGAGTTGTTGACGAAACTTGCGGCTGATCTACCAGAGCTATGACCTAACCAATAGTGAGTTGTTGACGAAACTTGCGGCTCATCTACCAGAGCTATGACCTAACCAATAGTGAGTTGTTGACGAAACTTGTGGCTCATCTACCAGAGCTATGACCTAACCAATTGTGAGTTGTTGACGAAACTTGCGGCTCATCCACCAGAACTATGGCCTAACCAATAGTGAGTTGTTTACGAAACTAGCGGCTCATCTACCAGAACTATGGCCTAACCAATTGTGAGTTGTTGACGAAACTTGCGGCTCATCCACCAGAACTATGGCCTAACCAATAGTGAGTTGTTTACGAAACTAGCAGCTCATCCACCAGAACTATGACCTAACCAATAGTGAGTTGTTTACGAAACTAGCGGCTCATCCACCAGAACTATGGCCTAACCAATAGTAAGTTGTTTACGAAACTAGCAGCTCATCCACCAGAACTATGACCTAACCAATAGTGAGTTGTTTAAGAAACTAGCAGCTCATCCACCAGAACTATGGCCTAACCAGTAGTGAGTTGTTGACAAAACACCGGCTCATCCACCAGGACGATGACACAAATAATATTGAAGTGTTGACGTATGACGTATACTGTGTATGCACGTGCGTAAAAAGGGGCATGGTAAATGTATGTAGTGATGGTATTGCAATGTTGTTGTCAATTTTAAATTAATTCCACGTCTTTGTTATCAACAGGCCCCGATCGTTGTTGAAGACGTCTTGATGAAGAAGAAAAGAGACGCTGAGGTGAGTTGACAGCCTTTCCAGATGAACGCTAAAGAAAGAAATTAAAAAAAATTTTAACAGCGGCTCATCTGCCAGGACGATGACTCAAACAATAGTGAGCTGTTGGCGAAACAGCGACTCATCCACCGGGATGGTGACACAAGCAATAGTGAGCTGTTAACGAAACACCCGCTCATCCACCAGGACGATGACACAAATAATAGTGACTTGTTGATGAAACAGCGACTCATCCGCCAGAACTATGACTCAAACAATAGTGAGTTGTAGGCGAAAGATCTACTCATCCACCAGGACGGTGACACAAGCAATAGTGAGCTGTTGACGAAACATCGGCTAATCCACCAGGACGATGACACAAGCAATACTGAATTGTAGCCAAAACAGCGACTCATCCACCAGAACGGTGACGCCACCAAAAATGAGCTGTTGACGAAACACCGGCTCATCCTACAGGAGCGTTACACAACCAATAAACAGATATTGACGTGTAACACTGTAGATATATCCGCAAACCGTGCCACAGTTAAATATATCTAGTGACGGTGTTACAATGTTGCTGTCAATTTTAGAGTAATTCAGCGTCTCTGTCTCCGATTGAAGTTGAAGATGTCATTATGAAGAAGAGAAGAGGTAGAGTTGACATCCTTCCCTGATGAACGTTTAGTAAAAAAATGTATAGAAAGAAGATAACCTGGTAAAGACTAATGCAGTCTAAGAAATGAGTGCACTCAGGGAGACAAAGTACATATTCCAGTCCTCATGGGACACCGACTCAGCAAACACAAGACATAACACAAACAGACACAGGACGGGATATCACATAGGCAAACACAGGACAGGACATTACACAAGCAAACGCAAGAGCGGACGTCACACAAAAACACAGGAGAGGACATCACACACAGAAAAAAACAGGGCATGACATCGAACAAGGAAACATAAGACAGGATATAACACAAGCAAAAACCGGACTGAGCATCACACAGGCTGGGTATAGCACAAGAAAAAAAGACTGGACAGGACATGATACAAGCAAACATAGGACATCACAGAAGCAACCACAAGACAAAATGTCACAGAAGGAGGCACAGGACATGACAAAAACAAAAACAATTTAGGAGATCACACACGGAAACGCAAGGTTGACGAAACATCCACTCATCCGCCAGAACGAGGACACAAGCGATAATTACTTGTTGACGTATGCGAATTAAACACATGATGACGTGTAACACTATGTATCCACGTCCGTAAACCAGTGCTAAATATATCCAGTGAAGATGTTGGAATGTTATTGTCAAGTTTAGGGTAATCCTGCGCCTTTGTCATTTACAGGCTCAGATTGTAGTTGTTGAAGACGTCACTATAAAGAAGAGAAGAAACGCGGAGGTACAGCTGACATCCTTCCCAAGTGAAAGTTTAGTAAACAAAGCAAAAAAAAAAACAACAAGATTACCTGGTAAAGAATGATACAGTCTAAGAAATGAGTACCCAGGGAGACAAAGCAGATATTCCAGACTTCATACGACAGAACATCATACAAGCAACACAAGACACAATCAAACACAAGGTAGGACAAGACACAAACACACCAAAGAAAGGAAATCATACAAGTAAACACCAGATACATGGGAGCAAAGCCCTTGCGACCAGCAGAGTCCACTTGCGTCGCGTCTTAAGCTCTCGTATATGTAAAATAACGACACGACTCAACTTAAGTTGTACTCCAGTCGTTACGTGTAAGCGTATGCCGTGTCATCTTAACGCCCTGCGCCATCACGTACGGCCAGAGAGGAAGCCAATATGAGCTGGGCTTATGTTCACTGGGACCACATTTGTACAACCCTGTGTATCCACCTCCGCATACCGTGCCAGTACTAAACATACCTAGTGATGGTGCTACAATGTTGTTGTCAGTTTTATGGTAATTCGGCGTTTTTGTCATTTACAGGCCCAGGTCGTCATGGAAGACATCATTTTGAGGAAGAAAAGAGAAGCTGAGGTAGAGTTGACATCCTTCTGAAATGAACGATTATCAAACAAATACTGAAAAAAAATAACCTGGTGACGAGAAATTGAGAATAAGAAATGAGTGTACTAAGGGAGATTCAAGACTCATCTGTACATTTCACAAGTAGGCGTACATAGAATGTTGTAGTAGATTTCAGGTTAAAAGTTAAGGAAATTGTACTTCCATTATTACATACAGTACCTGTACAGGTTAAAAGCCTAAACCAGGAAGGACATTAGCGCGTTCCTAGAGGCCTTGTAGACAGTTTGTAGAGCGCCTGTAGAGAGCTCCGGTACACAGACAGTCACCTGCAGAGTCAGTGATACGACCACTCTGACTGATCACACACACGTGGTTAAGCACTGTTGTGTCCACGCGCTGACTGTGGAAAGTTGACGGTGGAAAATCTAGTTCTTTGTAAGATTGATTTTAAAGATTTTTAAACGGTTAACACGTTACGTGAAAGTGAAGTAAAATATCTGATGTTTTTGATTTTGATCGCAAAGTTGTAATTTTCTTTTAAGTAGTGATTTACGAGTGAGAAAATGAGGGATTTGTAATGGATCACCGCGACTGCTAAAGCTAGCTTATTCTTCATCTCCCATAGAAAAAGTGAACAAATATACTCCATTTCTTCCATAGATGGTTTCTTTATTGTGGAAGTAATCTGCCATTGAAAAATCATCTGCCACTTATTAAGCTAGAAATCCAAGACTGACAAGATTGAAGAACAATAGGAACGTGGTGTGGCATTTGAAGTAAATAACACTCACATTTGATTAACTAATACACATTGTATGGTTTTGAAAATCTTAAAGAAGAAGAAGAAATTAATGTTTCAAAACTGCTGATGCTTGTTTCGCTGTTTCTATGTAAATCCCTATTCTGTTTGGCGCGCCGGCTGGCAATTCGGTTAGCAGGTCTGTGGACAATCATTGATGTAGGTTAATCTTGAAAATTTCGTACACACACCAGTCAAATTTGAAAAAAAAGAAAACCACCAGCCACTTTGGGTTACATGTTGAATGCATCGATAGCTTTGCCTATGCCTACGTGTCCGTTAACCGCAAGTAGGCCACAGATCCTCATGAATTTTCCATAAGCGACAATGTTAACATTTAGCACTGTAACTCAGCCCCAAACATTCCGTTGCCAATAAGCTTTGGTGCATACCTGGCCAAGCCTGTGAGAAAGAAGCCATAAAAATCTTGTCATAGGTTAACACTCATTAACACTCATACCTGCCCAAAGTTTAGACAATTTCCATCATTTTGATACCAAGCATGCATCTCTACACCAAAAACGGCAGACTGGCAGCAAAAAAGGACTTTACAGCCTTCACACAGAATTCCATTCGAAAAACGGTAATTGTGATGGGGGTCTGTGTCCTGTCTGTCTACATTGAAAGGTCTGCAGCTCGGTGATGGCCGATTCTGTCCTGAACTTACGTGTTTTGAGTTGTTTTCTTTTAGTTCTTTCGATATGAGGCTTACTCGACCCTTGCAGAAATATAAATGCATGATGTTAAAGGATGTCACCTTCATACAAATGCGACATATAATAAGACATGGACGTGAAGGATAGCGTAAAGGCATGGTAACACGAGACTGCTGTCTGCCTTTGTTGGGGCGATGCCCGAGCCTGGAGGTGCGCGGTACACCAATAGAGGACTTCGATCACATATTTACGCCCTCAGTTAGGTTGATGCACTGATTTTGTTGTGCTCAGGTAGGTTTTACATTACATGATAAATTTTTCGCCTTCCCAGCTGGTATATTTTCACATAACTGAATATGCTATTACTGCACCTTTGTTACACGGAGCTATATTCATACCTTCCGACGATAATCCTGCGTGTCTCTGCAGGTCTCTGACACAGTTCAGTAGAGGGTTTGTCACACGTCAGTTGAGCGTTTAATCAGTATCTCGTAGCGCAATACAAGCGGTAAACATCTGACTTTTAGCCTGAGCTGTACTGTACATAGCAAGTATATAAATCAGGGTAAAGCTGCCAGACCAATAAACCAGTGAAATGTGAGAGGTATTGTTTTATCTTTAAAGTACACCTATTCCGCTGTTACAAAGTATACCATGAGATATAAAGTCTAAACAGGGAGGTATTGCTTTCATTGCAGTTAGCACACCATTTCTTTCGAATGCTGGCACCTCTATTGAGGTACATGTAGTCTGACAAAGCCTAGGGATGGTGCGATCTTTCAACATGACGCCATCATTGCATACAGTAACTAAAGGAGTACAACTGCATTATTTATCATAGTTAACTTTGTGAAAATAAAACAAGTATGTGTAATGATTGTTGAATGTTACGATGACCACAGTGGGGGATTTTCCTTCAGATGAACAAAGGGAAACTCAGTGTTGACCTAGTTGCGGGCGATAGATAGCGGTCATGTGGTCACTCGGTTGACCGTCCACTATGGGTTCAAACTGATACGGCAATATATTTGCTTCTGTGTAACTAGAATCACCGGCTGACGTCATCAGCTGAGCCTTTTCGGGCGGTCTGTTGGAGGTCGACCAGGGCAGTAAATCAATCTATTGCTTTTGGTGGATTGTAAGTCATTATTACGTTTCTCAATAGCCCTGCCGGTAACGTACTGTTTAAAAAGGTTATAACATTAATAATCAAGAGCAGTATCTAAATCTGGACACTCTTCCTGTAATTCTTAGCAGGAGTCGTTCTCAAAAGCAATACCTAAAACTTGAGTTCTAGTGCTTGTTTGTTGGTTTGCAGCCCTCCGTCATAATTGAGGATCAACTCTTGTTTAAGAAGAAGCCAGAAGAAAAGGTGAGAAAAGATGCAGATATGAGCATTCTATACATTTGCGAACACATTTTATAATGCAATTTAAATATAATTAAATAAAAAGGTAAACATAAACATAGCATGAGACATGACAGGACACAAGCAAAGATAAGACATGACATCACACAAGCAGACACAAGACATGACATCACACAAGCAGACACAAGACATGACATCACACAAGCAAGCACAAGACATGACATCACACAAGCAAACACAAGACATGACATCACACAAGCAAACACAAGATATGACATCACACAAGCAAACATAAGACAGGATATCAGACAAGCAAACATAAGACATGACATCACACAAGCAAACACAAGACATGACATCACACAAGCAAACATAAGACATGCCATCACACAAGCAAACACGAGACATGACATCACACAAGCAAACATAAGACATGACATCACACAAACAAACATAAGACATGACATCACACAAGCAAACACAAGACATGACATCACACAAGCAAACATAAAACAGGAAATCGCACAACCAAACATAAGACATGACATCGCACAAGCAAACACAAGACATGACAACACACAAGCAAACATAAAACAGGAAATCGCACAACCAAACATAAGACATGACATCACACAAGCAGACACAAGACAGGACATCACAAAAGCTAACAGTGGTTAATCCACCAGGCCGATGACACAAGCACTAGCGAGTTGTTGACGAAACAGGGGCTCCTCCACCAGGCCAATGACACAACCCATAATGAGTTGTTGACTGAACAGCGACTCACACACCAATAGTGAGTTGTTCATGTATGCGTATTCAGTACATGATGACATGTTACTGTGTATATCCTCGTCCGTATACCACTATTAAATATATCTGGGGATGGTGCTGGAACATTGTTGTCCATTTTATAGTAACTCTACGTTTTTGTCATTAACAGAGCTCAATCGTTATTGAAGACGTCGTTATGAAGAAGAAAAGGGATGCTGAGGTAGAGTTCACATGCTTCCGAGATTAACGCTTAGTAAACACAAATAAAAAAATACAAAAACAAGATAACCTGGCAAAGAGTAATAGAGAACAAGAAATGAGTGTACTCAGGTAGACAAAGTTGATATTCCACACCCCATCTCTACGTTTCACATTTACGTAAAAATTTCTAGAAGATTCTACGTTAGAAAATAAGGAAATCGTACGTCCGTTATCATATCTGTAGCAAGTATATAAATCAGATGCGTAAAAGTTGACACACCACTGAATAAATGAATTGTGAGAGGTATAGGTTTATCTTCAAAGTACACATCTTTTGTTGTTACAAGCTGAAGCAAGGGAGATCAAATCTGTATAGGAAGCTATTTATATCACTGCACTCGCCGTTAGCACATCATTTCGTGCGAATGGTGGCACCTGTATTGAAGTACATGTAATTTGAGAAAGCATAGGGATGGTGCAATCTTTTTTTACGTGACGGCGAGTACAAACGTTGTCAAGTTTACACTGTTAGCAAAAATGTCCTGGGCTAAACGATGGGCAAGGAATTTCCAGAATTAATGGTTAAGAGAAGAGAAGATCAGGAGAATATTCTAAGGAAGGAAAGCCTTTTTTCTTCCAAATTTCAAAAATTTGCTTGTCGGTCGGTTTTTTTCATTAAATCTGGAGTGTTTCTCGAAAAACATTTGAGTGAAAACCAACTAAGAACTTGAGTTCACTGTAGCCTTCCACCATAACTATGGATTAAATCATCTTCAGAAAGAAACCTTAAGAAAGGGTAAGTAAAAACCAGCTAAAAATTTGAGTTCGCTGTGTTTGTATTTCTCTACAACACCCCCCCCCCCCCCCTTTGCTAGTTATTATTCATTGGTGACGTCACAGGTGCCAAAAGAAAGACAAAGTTGTTAGTAAAGGTGACCCATGTAGATGTGAACATTTTATACATTTTCGAACACATTTTGGGAAGTAAGTATATTCTATTTTTTATTTAAAATTTTATTATTTCTAATCACGAGGAATCTAAGAAAGATCTAATTTTCATTATGCTTGATATAGTCACTTTTTCATTTTTTGTAATGTTAATATCTTTCATTCCTTACGTTCCGATTCCTTACTTTTGTGTTAATGTAAGACTAAGAATTGTGGTTGATAATGGAAGTCATTCCAGTGAAAACATACTCCACTAAAACATAGACATACTTAACTTGTACCTCTTTCTTTCACAGATTGTTACAGATGATCACATGCCGCGCACGTAACACAACAACCACACACAAGACAGGACACAACACAACCACGCACTAGACAGGACACAACACAACCACGCACAAGACAGAACAACACAACCACGCACTAGACAGGACACAACACAACCACGTACAAGACAGGACATGACACAACCACGCACAAGACAGGACATGACACAACCACGCATAAGACAGGACACAGCACAACCACGTACAAGAAAGGACATGACACAACCACGCACAAGACAGGACACAACACAACCACGCACAAGACAGGACACAACACAACCACGCACAAGACAGGAAATAACACAACCACGCACAAGACAGGACACAACACAACCACGCACAAGACATGACAAAACACAACCACGCACAAGACAGGACACACATATTGTCCAAGCCATTATAAGACAGAACACAACACAACCATACACATGGGTACCTTTAACATGCCAGTTTTGCAGTAATAACTAGTGATGTTTGTTGAAATTGACCTCCACTGACAACTGTTTCTTTGTAAATTTTGTTATCAGGGATTTGTCGTTGTGGAGGACAATGTGGTGGGAAAACAGCAGTCGTCTCAACCCAAAAAGGTAATTCCAGTTTTTAAATGCCGTTGCCAAGGTCGCAAAACTCTTATGTCTCCTCATTAAGCCATAAACACTCATTTATAGGTCTTTAAAAACAATTAGCACAATAAGAGAATTTCTAGCAGAATCTTCTATTAGCCCAAAAATATATCCATGAGAAGATATTAGGCCAATTAGTATTAGGGCTGTTAAACATTTCAGTACGTCCGAGGTGAAACTATTTCTGTAATCATCTAGGATATTGTAATTTTTGTAGCAACTTCATGTCGTGAACAACAAAATCCTATTCGTATATGTAGCCAAATTTAAACACTGATTAACGCTCGTAGACTGATCACAGTGGCGAAGAATGGCGACAGATATGGACTTCTTCACACAACGGATAGCGGGTTTCTGAAATAACAAAGGATAGTGAGTTCTTGCCACAAGGGATAGTGAGTTCTTGACACAATCATTTGTGAGTTTATGACATGATCAATTGTGAGTTCTTCACACAAACAGTGGTGAGTTCTTGATAAAACAAATAGTGACTTTTAGACACAACCAATAGTGATTTCTTAACACAACGGATGGTGAGTTCTTGACACAACGCATGATGAGTTCTTGAAACAACGAATGTTGAATTCTTGATAAAACAAATAGTGACTTTCTGACACAACCAATAGTGATTTCTTGACACATCGGACGGTGAGTTCTTACCCATTGTACGTAATGTGTATGATGACGTGTAAGTTTGTCTACTTTAGAAAATCCCGTCATCCCAAAATCTCCCTAACCATAGATACAATATTGTTTCTTTTTTTCACAGGCCTTGATCATCAATGATGATATCGTTATGAGGAAGAAACGAAATGCTGAGGTAGTTTTATCAGCATTTCCAGATAAGCGCTAAACATGCAAAAAATATATGAATTAAAGCTGGTAATTCGGTGCGCAGAAAGACGTGTAGAGACATTATTGATTTTACAGACCGAGCCTATATTGCCCATGTGGATACTAAGTATTAATGAAATTTAAGTTAAAAAAACACTTTAAATTTACCGTAATTCCATTGTCACATGTTGCAAATGTTTTAATGATGCAACCATGACAAGCTGACCCAGGACTAAAAAACAACAAATGGTACAAAAACATCTTGTTGAACTCTTCTGACAGCTGTTTGCACATTCTGTTATCAGAAATTTGTCGTCATTGAGGACATTGTCCTAGGAAAAGAACAGTCGTCTCAACCAGAAAACGTACTGCCAGTTTAATGCGCTTATTCCAAGGCTATCATTTATTTCCTTGGAAGAAAGGGCACCTATAATAAAACGAGAGAATGCAGATACTTAGCTCAAGGAGGGGCCAAAGAGAAAACATTAGGTCATTCAGTACAATTTGGGTTGACCTTCTGAGTCCTGGGGCACGTGAAAGCTGTGGTCATCCGAACTATTCGCAGCTTATGAAATAAATAAGTATATCCATTGCATGTTAAGTCGGCATAATGAATCAGTCTGTAGGGGGTTCACAACGCAGACACTCTAGCGACATCTCGTCCAATACGGATTTTCAGCACAACATGGACTCGTACAGAATCAAACCATAATGTACAAAACACCTCGCATTCACCAAATATTATCGTATTTAAAGTCTATTTGACGTTTTCAAAGTGTATCAGTATATTGAAAAAGATGAGATCACGTTGTCAACCCCAAGTTATCCATCAGATCTCCTAAATAACTTAGAATGGAAAACATTTTTTTTTTACAATTTTCGGCTGACAGCTAGCATTTAGTATATGTCCGTTATTCAGATAGGTTTCATGATAGTTCTTAGTACACACGATAAGATAGGAATTACATATGACTGTATGCGGTCCAATTTCCGAGCGAATGAAAAACAAATACAAAAATACTATAAAATACAAAGAAATAAGAAGACAAATATACCTCTTACAGGTGTTTTTATTTTACCCTATGTTGTCTCTATATCTCGAGATTTTTGCCATAGACTATCACAGAAAAGAAACGCGTATTGGTGGTACATGGTGTTGACACCAATTACTGAGATGAAAATCCAATTGCGACCTGGTTTATTTCCCTCTATATAGTCCATTATGTATTTATTATTGCATAGCCTTGGTTTAATTTGTTGCCATATGCTATATTTATTGAATATGTTCCCATATTTACATACCAGCAGAAACCCATTACAATTCAGGATGATATTTTAAAAAAGAAGAAAAGAGAAGTTCCGGTAAGACTGTAGTTTTATTCTATTCATGCTACAATACAGCGCTTTCCGCTACCTCTGTTGTGCCCGAGGCCTTTGTGCCAGTCAAGATCGTGATTGGTGACAGATGGATACATAAACCCTCAATGAAGAAAGGACTTTATACATGTGTGTACATTCCAGCGATAAAAGTAAAAAACATCTAGGCGAGGTGTAAAATGAAGGCCAAAATTAAGAAATTTAAACAGTGCAGAATAAATAATCCTCTGAAGGTGGAAGTTTTTCGACATTTTACTCTCCTGCATGTAATTTGAGAATTTAGATCGTACAAGAGACTTCTGTTAACATCTTTTAGCGGCAGAAATATCGCGAAGCCATTAAAGTAAAGCTGTTTTTTGCTGATACATGTGTCTATTGGACCTCCACAAAGTTTTTTCTGCTTGAGGCGTTCTTCTCAAACTGCATGGAATACGTGTATGCGGCACTGATTAGTTCTAAAGTTCTAATGCTTTTTTCTTTACTTACAGAAACCGATTGTTGTTGAAGATGATATAATGTACAGGACCAAAAATGAAGCCAAGGTGAGATAAGCTACATTGTTGTAGAAACACTTCTATACATGACACTGTACAGTGTATTGGTAAATCCATTGATCATTTACAAACGCTTAACGTAAATCTAATGTTCTTCCGGCATTTCTATCTGTCACAGGTACGAGAAGAGTAAATATCAGTCAACAATAAAAATACACAGTCAAATTAGGATTCCTGGATTTTTAATATCACCAAAATGAAATTTTTGTCATGGCGGAGCATTACCGTGTGCACGCTGGGCATTATTTTATTTCAAATCGACAAACAGACACATAGAACTGTAGTAATCGCTTGTGAGACTCGTGTGTAGGATGTTGAAGTTGCAATAAATTTAAATCATTAATGTGCAATTTACCTACTGTGTTTGAGGCTATATTGTCAGCCACCTGTTAATCTGTAATTCTTTCAATCGATTTGAAAGACTGTTATTCGAGATTATCACACTTTCTCTCGCGACGATTTGCAATTGAGAATGTGCAATTGACCGATCACAAGTGGGGCCAAGTGGCAGGTGTCTTCAGCATGGTAATCCAGTGAGGCAGCACCGGTAACATGACGTTATTGGGTCAGCCGTGGTACGACAATGGATGACGGTAAGACCACCAATATAATGGTGGTACCAACGTTACACCTCAGCAAAGTGAAGAAACCGCCTAAGAATCAAACAATCCGTCCTTCGCCAAATCTTGTTACGGAAGCATAATATTACCGAGGATAAAATTACTGTTATCATTAAGCAAACAACTGTGATGAGGTAACAAAAACTATGATAATACTTGTCCACTAGGAGAAATTAAACTTTTTGTTTAATGTTAACGGACTAATGTCATTGCCACATTAAGATGTATATTTTTTTTTATAAACAGCCTCCTGTCATTATAGAGGACCACGTCATGAAGGGGAAGCCAGAAGCTAAGGTAGAATAATATGATGTTAACAGCACTGTAAGATATACCGCATTATAAGCTTATGTCCAAAATAAGGCCGGGAAACAGGCCGGTGGCCGGTATTCCAGACACGACGTGGACGTTGTATTTACACTGTACTACATGTATAGTCTATTTCATTGAATTTTTCAAAAGTAACCTGTATTTAGTTATTTGTAAAAAAAATAAATCCTAGAATTGCATGTCGTCGGTGACATGTAGCATCAAAAGATCTGCACATGGATGTGTTGGATGTCAATATTGCTGAAAAGGAAATAAGAATTTAGCACAAGAATATATGGTAAAAATACACGAGTACATAATGAATGTTTAGAAGCAATATAATTACAAGTATAGTTCATTCATATCACATGATGACAGGACTTGTCACAAGCAAATACAAGGTAGGACAGATAAACAGAACGAAACAAAACCTGACACAGGACAGAACATAACACAACCAGACCTGAAATGTGATAAAACCAAGCAAAAGGAAGGACATAGCACATGGAAACACAAGACACAACATAGCACAACCAGACCCGAGATATGACATAAAACAACCAAGCAAAATGAAGGACAAAGCACATGGAAACACAAGACAGGACATAACACAATCAGACCCGAGAAATGATATAACACAACCAAACAAGATGAAGGACATAGCACATGGAAACACAAGATAGATCATAGCATAATCAGACCCGAGAAATGACATATCATAGCCAAACAAAACGAAGGACAAAGCACATAGAAGTGCAAGACAAAACATAACAAAACCAGACCCGAAATATGACAAAACACAATCAAACAAGATGAAAAGCACATAGAAACACAAGACAGAACATAACACAATCAGACCCGAGATATGACATAACACAACCAAACAAAAAGGACACAGCATATGGAAACACAAGAAAGAACATAACCAGACCCGAGATATGACATAACGCAACCAAACCAAACAAAGGACACAGCACATGGAAACACAAGACAGAGTATAACACAATAAGACCCGAGATAGGACATAACACAACCAAACAAGATGAAGGACATAACACATGGAAACACAAGAAAGAACATAACCACACCCGAGGTATGACATAACGCAACCAAACCAAACAAAGGGCACAGCACATAGAAACACGAGACAGAACATAACACAATCAGACCCGAAATATGACACAACACAACCAAACAAGATGAAGGACATAACACATGGAAACACAAGAAAGAACATAACCAGACCCGAGAAATGACATAACGCAACCAAACAAAACGAAGGACACAGCACATGGAAACACAAGAGAGGACATAGCACAACCAAACCCGAGATAGCACATAACATAACCAAACAAAAGAAAGGACAAAGCACATAGAAACGCAAGACAGAACATGACAAAACCAGACCCGAGATATGAAATAACACAATCAATCGAAAGGAAGGACAAAGCACATGGAAACACAAGGCCGAACATAACAAAACCAGACCCGAAATATGACATAACATAGCCAAACAAGATGAAGGACATAGCACATGGAAACACAGGACAGAACATAACACGATCAGACCCGAGATATGAAATAACTCAACCAAAGACATCGAAGGACAAAGCACATGGAAACACAAGAGAGGACATAGCACAAACAAACCCGAGATAGGACATAACACAACCAAAGAAAAGGACGGACTTAGCACACGTAAACACAAGACAGAACATAACCCGACCCGAGATATGACATAACACAACCGAACCAAACGAAGGACACGCCAAATAGAAACACAAGACAGAGCATAACCAAAACGGATATATGACAGTAATAACTTGTGATTGATTGAAACTGTCCTCCACTGTCGGCTCTTTGTTTGAACATTCTGTTACCAGGGGTTTATCGTGGTTGAGGACCATGTAGTTGGAAAGGAACAGTCGTCTCAGCCAGAAAAGGCAATGCCAGTTCAATGCGCCTATTTTAATATTCTCACTTCTTCTTCTTTTTTTCTTACAATTTTCGCCTGACAGTTAGCATTTACGGTTGTGATCCAGATGGCCTACATAATAACCCTTGGCGCACCCTAAACGATAGTAATTAAATTTGAGTGTATACGCAACAATCTCCAACCAAATACTACAAAACATAGACATACTATAAAATACGAAGAAATTAAAATGTTTACCTCATTTTTGTCTGTATATCTCCAAATTTTCATCATATGCTCTCTAAGAAAGGAAACACATATTTTGGGACATGATGGTGAGACCAGATGCTTAGATGAAAGTCCATTTGCGACCTGGTGACATCAATGAGTTTAATGTTGCCTACATTTACGGTTACTGACATTCTTTCTCATTTTGTTACTTGTCTAAAAATGTTAACATATTCAAATAACTGTCATGCTTTGAGCTAAATCGTGTGGAATTTAAGCTGTATGCGTTTCTTTTTTCTGTCCCTGTATAATGCGTTATGTATTTAATATTGCCGAGCCTGGCTTTAATTTGTTGCACATTTATTGAAGATGTTTCCACTTTTTCACAGCACCAGAATCCTATTACTATTGAGGATGATATTTTTAAGAAGAAGAAAAGAGAAGCTGCGGTAAGACAATGGTTGTATTCTAAGTGTGCTACCGGCCGTACGTCGGAATGACTGTCATCAACCTGCGGATGGTCGTGGGTTTCTCCCGGGCTCTACCCAGTTTCCTCCCACCATAATGATGGCAGCCATATCCGTGAAATATTCTTGAGTGTATCGCAAAACACCAATCAAATAAATAAAGAAGTCTATGTACGTTACATGAAAATTCTATAAAACAAAATTAACGTACTTCAATCGTTAAGTACTCCGTCTCTTAGGACCAAGGAGTATTGTCGGTCTTCTTGTCTCTACCTTGCAACCGCCAGATCTCTGGATCGATTACATACAAAAGTCCGTTGGCATAGAAAATTTAATAGTCTGCAAGACCCCAAAAATGAAGCTGAGGTGAAATTAACTGCATTGGTTCTACAATTATTAGGCTGTTGTAGAAACATTTTTCATGGTACTGTACTGGTGAAGAAACCCACTGATCATTTACAAACGCTTAACTTAAAGCTAAAGTTTAACCTGAATTTCTGTCTCTTACGAGACGGCTTAAATCAGTGTGCAGTAAAAAGGCGCGGTCACATTAGAATTTTAAAATATTTAATACCTCAAAAATAATATTTGTCATGGCTGGGCATAACTTTATTTCAAATCGACACATACAACTGTGGTAATCGCATATGAGGCTCACAGAGGCTGTTAAGTAGGTTTCTCCGAGTTTTGGATGGTTGAATTTGCCAGGAATGTCCCTTCATTCATGTGGAATTTATCTATGCTATGTTTGAGATCAAATTGTCAGTGTGCAGTTAACTGCTAGTTCTCCCAGAGGACTCGAATGACTGAAAATCATCATTTTCACACTTTCTCTCTTGATGGTTTGCAATTGAGAATGTGCCATGGACTGATCAGGCTAATGTTACTCCTTGTATGCTTGTACAACGTAATGTGGCGGATTGGGGCCTAGTGTCTGGTGTCTTCAGGATGGTAATCCAGTGAAGCAGCTCTGGTAACATGACGATATTAAGGCGGCCGTGCTAGGACAATATGCAGCCGTGAAATGAATGAAATAATGGTGGTATCAACGTTACACCTTAGCAAACTGAAGATAGCACCAAAGAAACAAACGGTTCCACCTCTATCTAAATCTTGTTACGGAATCACAGTATACCGCGAATAAAATGACTGTTATCATTAAGCAAACAACTGTAGTGAGGTAACAAAAACTAAGTTAATACTTAGTAATTAAACTTTTTGTTTTTTTGGCGTTTGTATATTAACGGACCAATGTCATTCTCAAATTAAAATGTACATTTTTGTTTATAAACAGCCCCCTATAGTTATAGAGGACCACATCATGAAGAAGAAACAAGATAAGGTGGGATAATACGATGTAATTAGCAATGTAAGAGGAAATGCATAAAAACTTATATACAAAAAAACAGGCCGATGGCCGGTGAGGTAACGAAAGCTATGACAATACTTGTTCACTTGGATAACTTTTTTGTTTTTGACGTACATCGTGCATACATTGTACTACATGTATAGTCTATTTCTTTGAATTTCTTAAAAGTAACGTGTATTCAGCTATTTGTAATAAATACTCTCTAATAGAATTGCAATTCGTTAGTGTCACGTAATATCAAAAGATCTGCACATAGATGTTTTGTATGTCAACATTGCTGAAAAGGAAATGAGAATTTAGCACAAGAATGCATGGTAAAATTACACGAGTATATAATGAATGTTTGGAAACAATATAATTTTCCCGTTTTCTGCTATCTTAAAAAATTACAAAAAGGTGGGCAGTGGAATTGTGTATCAGATTTTACACAAACAAATCTTGAGCGATGTTTTGTTAACTCTTGCACGATGTTCCCACCGTATTTTGACATTGTGTTTTCCGGAGGATTTTGACAATGTTGAAATTTGAACTGATGGTATTTGTGCATCGAGGGGATACGTGTGCTTTAAACATAAAGAAAACATTAAATATAACAAAGTTCAGATGAAAGAGTGTGGAAAGCTTGTCGTACATGTAATCTTTAATTTTTTCATATTTAGAGAGAAACCGATACTTGAACATATTTTGTGGACCGCCTTTTGGTATATTTAATCTTTGCGTAATAATGTTATAAATGAGGATGTAATACATGTTTGATATATTTAATATATAATATAAGATAAGTTATGAAGCTTTTTCATGCAAATTTGGCATGCAAATTTGGTTTTATGTTTTCCTTTCCTTTTATGGAGTTTATATTGTAATTCGACAATGTAAATATCTCGGCTAAGCTGTTCTGAGGTGACGGTATCTTTATGGTGCATGCCAAGTACAGTCTATGGCGGTATGCTTGAAATCATTGAAACAGCAGAATAACCATAAGACTAGCTGCTAGGAGGAGACGATATGTGAATTAACACATATGATAACGCCACTATGAAACTCACAGAACCAGTCTCTTTTGACTCTTTACTTTGACTTCTACCGAGGTCTTTAATACTGATTAACAAAGCGTGTTCAAACAAACTGGCAGCTTGGCTGTGTGAACAACATACTACATTCCTCTTCAACCGTGCACAAAGTTCGTCAGTATCATATTGGATGGTATACTGGATTGTTGACACTTGACGTACGCTCACACTGAGAAAGGTCAAAGCTGTTGGTGTTCACAGACATATTACGGTGTCTTTAATAGATTTCTCTCAACAATTCTATTTTGTTGTAAAATTACTACCATGTTTTCTATCCACAGTCATCTATCGTCATTGAGGATGCCATTCTGATCAAAAAGAAGAGAGACGCTGAGGTACAGTAAAATAATAACGTATCCAGATGAATTGTACACCAACGATGCCTCAAAACTGAAGACAGCCATGTGAATCAGTCTTCAGAATTAGATACTGTTGGCAAAAGTACAAAATTAATATAATTAAAGATTACAGCAGAGAAACTAAAACCAAAGCACTGACGCCAGTGTGATAGCTGACAAATGGTCACAGGGCTCTTGTCAGTTTTAATCCAGGGTTTATTCTGATTGTTCATGTAAATGAGTAAATAACAGAAACTGACACACCCTTTTACACCATGGATTAAACAGAACTGGGTACAAAAATGCAATGATGCTAACAACAACTTAGCAGACGTCAGTGGTCTGAAGACGAATTCATACAAACAAAGAGAAGCAGTCATCAGTTTTCAACGATGCTGGAAAAACACAGTGAATGTTCTGGTCATGTAAATGCAGGTTGTCAATAATCGATATATTTATCACAGTTGCACTTCGAATGCAAGTGTTTATATATCCAACGTGGCGATCTAATTCAACAAGATAAATTTCCATACCCTATTCTCGTGTTCAGTGGAATTCGATACAGTTAAAAGCCAGTGTGCCAGAGATTCTGGATAATCTCTCCATATTTACCTACAAGGCAATTATACTTATTGTGAAACTTCAGAAACTAAGAGGGATGGTGTTAGATGGATAACCGAGACTTTGTTCCTCAGCAAAAACTAGACACATTCTTTAAAAATGACCGCCTCCAACGCCTAATTCTTTGCACTTTGTGTTATCAGGGATCAATCGTGATTGACGATATTGTGTTGCGAAAAAAGCAGTTGCCTCCGTCAGAAAAGGTAATACCAATTTAAATATGCCCATTCCTAGGTCGCAGTATTATTAGGCTATTGTGAAGTGTTTTGTACATGATGGAGTTGTACTGTACGATTCCATGTTTTGTGGAACATCCGTACTGGACGAGACGCCGAAGGCCGCGGACTTTCAACTCCTGTACAAAAAACGACCGAAGATACACTTCGATCTTGGATAATGCAATCTGCACCCGGTGATTAAATGTCTCTAACTCGCTTTTGACCTACGCAACAGTATTTTGGGGAATTTGTCAACATTTCAACCTCGTAAATGTTTTCATAAGGGCTGCAAGCAAACGATACACACCGCAGTGCCCTTAACAGATACTTAGTAGGCACTAAGCGGAAGACATAAGGTCATTTATGACAGCTTTGACTGACCTCTGAGCCCTAGGTCAAGCTAAATCTGGGATCATCTGGGATATTCACATCTTGCGTTGTATGTTAACCGAGGGACAACATAATTAAGCAGCCTGAAGGGGATTTGCCATAAAGACACGCTTGCGGCGTTGCCTATATTTACGGTTACAAGCATTCTAACTGTCCTACTTTGAACTAAAGCAGGTTTATCATGGGGAATTTCAACTGTATGCGTTCCCCTTTTTCTGCCCCTTAAATGACCCATTATGTATTTAAAAGATGCAGAGCATTGCTTTAATTTGTTACACATGTATTAAATGTGTTGCCATTTGTTCAAACCACCAGAAATTCATTACTATTGAGGATGATATTTTAAAGAAGAAGAAGAAAAGAGTAGCTGCGGTAAGACAATAGTTGTATGCAAAATATGCTACATGAAAATATTACACCAAAAGGTTAACGTACTTCTATCGTGAGTACCACAAGTACAAAAATAAGACAAGCAATAATGGTTCCTTTTTTCAACGCCATCTGTTAGGACCAAGGGGTATTGTCTGTCTTCTTGTCTCTTTCTTGCAACCTGGATATCATATCTCTTGATGATTGACAAGAAATTTATAAACAGTTGATAAGACCACCATTATGTTCGTACTCTCTGGTATTTTCAGGCATATACTTGCATTAGTTTGCATATCTATTAGAGGGATTTGAATAGCTATTAATATGGCTTTAAAGGCTAGATCTGAACCTAGAAGAGTTCATGGAGTTTTACTGTGATGGCTGTTGTGACTCATACAATTGTATTTTGGGTTCTTGAAAAATCTACAGTTTAGCTGAGATGGTCATCTAAAACTGCATGGAATATATGCCAGACTGATGAGTGCTTAAGTTCTATTGATCTCATTTGTTTTCTTTACACACAAAAGCCCGATGGTAATGAAGATTTGGCAGGTTACAAGACCAAAAAAATGAAGCTGAGGTGAAAAAAACTACATTTTTGGAGAAACATTTTTACATGGCAAAGTTCTGGTGAAATCCACTGATCATTTACAAACCCTTAACTTAAAGCTGAAGTTTAGCCTGAATTTCTGTCTGTTAAACATTTCGATACGGTTCAAATCAGTATACAATAACAAAGACATAATTTGAATAACAAATTCAAATTAGAATTTGTGAATTTTTAATATCGCAAAAATAATAATTTGTCATTCACGTTCTGCAGGCTGGGCATAACTTTATTTCAAATCGACACATAGAACTGTAGTTCTGACTCATGAGGCTCACAAAGGCTGTTAAGTAGGCTTCTTCGAGTTTTGGATAGTTGACTTTGCCATAAATCTCTTTTCACTCATGTACAATTTACCTATGCTATATTTGAGACCATATTAACTCCTAGTTCTCACAAGGACTTGATTAACTGAAAATCGTGATTATCACACTTTCTCTCTTGACGGTTTGCAATAGAGAATGTGCAAATGACTGACCAGGCTCATGTTACTTGTGTTGTGTCTTCAGCATGGTAAGGTGACGATTTTGAGTCAGCCGTGGTAAGACAATAGCCTGCCATGAAATGGTGATATCAACGTTACACCACAACAAACTGAACAAACCACCAAAGAAACAAACAGTCCCATCCCTACCCAAATCTTGTTACGAATCACAGTAATAGAAAGAAAATTATTATTTCATTAGGTTATCATTTAGCAAACAACTGTGGTTAGGTAACAAAAACTATGATGATAGATGTCCACAAGGATAAATTAAACTTTTTATTTGTGACGTCTGTATATCATCGGATTAATGTCATTGTCAAATTAAAATGTATATTTTTTTGTAAACAGCCCCCTGTCGTAATACAGGACCACATCATGGAGAGGAAGCGAGAAGCCAAGGTATAGTAATATGATCTAACAGTACTGTTATATCAAACCCATAATAAATTTATGTACAAAACAAGGCTGGGAAACAGGCCGGTGGCCGGTATTCGAGACAGGATGTGGACGTTGTACATATAATGTATTACATGTACAGTCTATTTCTTTGAATTTTTCCAAAGTAACCGGTTTTCGATTATTTGTAAAAGTACTCAATACTCGAATTGCATTTCGTCGGTGATACGTAGCACCAAAAGATCTGCACATGGATGTATTGGATGCCAACATTGCTGAAAAGGAAATGAGAATTTAGCACAAGGATATATGGTAAAATTACACGAATATATAATGAATGTTTGGAAGCAATATAATTTTCCTGTTTCCTGTTATTTTAAAAAAAATACGAAAAGGTGGGCAGTGGGAGTGTGTTTTAGACAAAAAATCTTGAGCGATGTTTTGTTAGCTCTTGCATGATGTTCCAAGCATTCCTGACATTGTGTTTTCCGGAGGATTTTGACAATGTTGAAATTTGAAATGATGGTATTTGTCCACGTGTCGTTTACACATATGGTCCAAAACATGTACACGTTATATGTATGGGGATACATGTGCTTTACAGGTAAAGAAAACATAAATATAACAAAGTCCATATGAAAGAGTGGGAAAAGCTAGTCGTAGATGTGATCTTCAGTTTTTATTTCTTTAAAGAGTAAACGACTCTTGAAAATAATTTGTGTATGGTGGGTACCACCTTTTGGTATATTTAATCTTTTCGTAATAATGTTATAAATAAGGATGTAACACATGTTTAATAAATATATTTTCACTAGAACTTGGTCTTATGGTAAAAGTACAGTCAATGACAGTGTGTTTGAAGGAGACAGTATAAGAATTTACGCATATAAGAACGTAACCATTGAACTCAAAGAACCGGTCTTGTGTGACATGTTACTTTGACTTCTACCGAGGTCTTTAATACTGAATAACAAAGCGTATTCTAATAAACTGGCAGCCTGGTTGTGTGAACAACATGCTGACTTTCTCTCCGACCGTGTGTGCGGTATGTTCGTCAATATCACATTGGATGGTATATCGGATGGTAGGCGCTTGAGGTACACTTACACTGAGAAAGGTCAAAGCTGTTGGTGTTCACAGACATGTTACGGTGTCCTTATTAGATTTCTCTCAACAATTCTATGTTGTTGTAAAACTGCCACAGTGTTTTCTATCCACAGTCATCTATCATCGTGAAGGATGCCATTCTGATCAAAAATAAACGAGACGCTGGGGGTACAGTGAAATAATGGCATTTCCAGATGAACTGTACACCAACGATTCCTCACAAATGAAGATAGCCATGTGAATCAGTCTTCAGAATTAGATACTGTGGGCAAAAGTACAAAATTAATATTATTAAAGATTACAACAAAGAGAGTAGTAAAAAAGCACTGACGACAGTGTGATAGCTGACAAATGGTCACAGGGCTGTACAATCCAGGTTTTATTCTGATTGTTCATGTAAATGAATACATAACTGAAACTGGGACACCCTTTTGCCCCATGGATTAAGCAGAACTGGGTACAAAAATGCAACGATGCTAATTACAGTTTAGCAGACGTCAGTGGTCTGAAGACGAATTCATACAAAGAGAAGCAGTCATCAGTTTTCATTGATGCTGGAAAAACACAGTGAATGTTCTGGTCATGTAAATGCAGGTTGTCAATAATCGATACATGTATCATAGTTGCACTTTGATTGCAAGTGTTTATATACGTGGCGATCTAATTCAACATGATGAATTTCCATACCCTATTCTCGTGTTCAGCGGGATTCGAAAAAGTTAAAGCCAGTCTGCCAGAGATTCTGAATATTCTGTCCATATTTACCTACAAGAGAATTATACTCATTGTGAAACTTAAGAAACTAAGAGGGATGGTGTTAGATGGATAACCTTGACATTGTTCTTCAGCAAGAACTAGACACATTCTTTAAAAATGACCGCCACCAACGCCTAATTCTTTGCACTTTCTGTTATCAGGGATCTATCGTGAATGACGATATTGTGATGGGAAAAAATCAGCTGCCTCCGTCCGAAAAGGTAATACCAATTTAAATATGCCTATTCCAAGGTCGCAATATTATTAGGCTGTTGTGAAGTGTTTTGTACATGATGGAGTGGCACTGAACTACTCCATGTTGTGCTGAACAACCGTACTGGACGAGACGCTGAAGGCCGCAGACTTTCAACTCCTGTACAAAAAGCGACCGAAGATACACTTTGATCTCGGGTAAGGCAATCTGCACCCGGTGATTAAATGTCCCTAACTCGCTTTTGACCTACGCAACCGTATTTTGCGGAATTTGTCAACATTTCAACCTTGTAAATGTTTTCATAAAGGCGGCAAGCAAGCGATACACACCGCAGTGCCCTTAACAGATTCTTAGGAGGCACTAAGCGGAAGACAAAAGGTCATTTATGACAGCTTTGATTGACCGCTGAGTCTTTGGTCAAGCTAAATCTGGGATTATCTGGGATATTTACATCTTGCGTTGTATGTTAACCGAGGGACAACGTAATTAAGCAGCCTGAAGGGGATTTGCCATACAGACACGCTTGCGGCGCCTCGTTGCCTGTATTTACGGTTACAAGCATTCTAACTGTCCTACTTTGAACTAAAGCAGGTTTATCATTGGGAATTTCAACTGTATGCGTTCCCCTTTTTCTGCCCCCTAAATAACCCGTTATGTATTTAAAAGATGCAGAGCATTGCTTTAATTTGTTACACATGTATTAAATGTGTTGCCATTTGTTCAAACCACCAGAAATTCATTACTGTTGAGGATGATATTTTAAAGAAGAAGAAGAAAAGAGCAGCTGCGGTAAGACAATAGTTGTATGCAAAATATGCTACATGAAAATATTACACCAAAAGGTTAACGTACTTCTATCGTGAGTACCACAAGTACAAAAATAAGACAAGCAATAATGGTTCCTTTTTTCAACGCCATCTGTTAGGACCAAGGGGTATTGTCTGTCTTCTTGTCTCTTTCTTGCAACCTGGATATCATATCTCTTGATGATTGACAAGAAATTTATAAACAGTTGATAAGACCACCATTATGTTCGTACTCTCTGGTATTTTCAGGCATATACTTGCATTAGTTTGCATATCTATTAGAGGGATTTGAATAGCTATTAATATGGCTTTAAAGGCTAGATCTGAACCTAGAAGAGTTCATGGAGTTTTACTGTGATGGCTGTTGTGACTCATACAATTGTATTTTGGGTTCTTGAAAAATCTACAGTTTAGCTGAGATGGTCATCTAAAACTGCATGGAATATATGCCAGACTGATGAGTGCTTAAGTTCTATTGGTCTCATTTGTTTTCTTTACACACAAAAGCCCGATGGTAATGAAGATTTGGCAGGTTACAAGACCAAAAAAATGAAGCTGAGGTGAAAAAAACTACATTTTTGGAGAAACATTTTTACATGGCAAAGTTCTGGTGAAATCCACTGATTATTTACAAACCCTTAACTTAAAGCTGAAGTTTAGCCTGAATTTCTGTCTGTTCAACATTTCGATACGGTTCAAATCAGTATACAATAACAAAGACATAATTTGAATAACAAATTCAAATTAGAATTTGTGAATTTTTAATATCGCAAAAATAATAATTTGTCATTCACGTTCTGCAGGCTGGGCATAACTTTATTTCAAATCGACACATAGAACTGTAGTTCTGACTCATGAGGCTCACAAAGGCTGTTAAGAAGGCTTCTTCGAGTTTTGGATAGTTGACTTTGCCATAAATCTCTTTTAACTCATGTACAATTTACCTATGCTATATTTGAGACCATATTAACTCCTAGTTCTCACAAGGACTTGATTAACTGAAAATCGTGATTATCACACTTTCTCTCTTGACGGTTTGCAATAGATAATGTGCAAATGACTGACCAGGCTCATGTTACTTGTGTTGTGTCTTCAGCATGGTAAGGTGACGATTTTGAGTCAGCCGTGGTAAGACAATAGCCTGCCATGAAATGGTGATATCAACGTTACACCACAACAAACTGACCAAACCACCAAAGAAACAAACAGTCCCATCCCTACCCAAATCTTGTTACGAATCACAGTAATAGAAAGAAAATTATTATTTCATTAGGTTATCATTTAGCAAACAACTGTGGTTAGGTAACAAAAACTATGATGATAGATGTCCACAAGGATAAATTAAACTTTTTATTTGTGACGTCTGTATATCATCGGATTAATGTCATTGTCAAATTAAAATGTATATTTTTTTGTAAACAGCCCCCTGTCGTAATACAGGACCACATCATGGAGAGGAAGCGAGAAGCCAAGGTATAGTAATATGATCTAACAGTACTGTTATATCAAACCCATAATAAATTTATGTACAAAACAAGGCTGGGAAACAGGCCGGTGGCCGGTATTCGAGACAGGATGTGGACGTTGTACATATAATGTATTACATGTACAGTCTATTTCTTTGAATTTTTCCAAAGTAACCGGTTTTCGATTATTTGTAAAAGTACTCAATACTCGAATTGCATTTCGTCGGTGATACGTAGCACCAAAAGATCTGCACATGGATGTATTGGATGCCAACATTGCTGAAAAGGAAATGAGAATTTAGCACAAGGATACATGGTAAAATTACACGAATATATAATGAATGTTTGGAAGCAATATAATTTTCCTGTTTCCTGTTATTTTAAAAAAATACAAAAAGGTGGGCAGTGGGAGTGTGTTTTAGACAAAAAATCTTGAGCGATGTTTTGTTAGCTCTTGCACGATGTTCCAAGCATTCCTGACATTGTGTTTTCCGGAGGATTTTGACAATGTTGAAATTTGAAATGATGGTATTTGTCCACGTGTCGTTTACACATATGGTCCAAAACATGTACACATTATATGTATGGGGATACATGTGCTTTACAGGTAAAGAAAACATAAATATAACAAAGTCCATATGAAAGAGTGGGAAAAGCTAGTCGTAGATGTGATCTTCAGTTTTTATTTCTTTAAAGAGTAAACGACACTTGAAAATAATTTGTGTATGGTGGGTATTTGGGACCACCTTTTGGTATATTTAATCTTTTCGTAATAATGTTATAAATAAGGATGTAACACATGTTTAATAAATATATTTTCACTAGAACTTGGTCTTATGGTAAAAGTACAGTCAATGACAGTGTGTTTGAAGGAGACGATATGTGAATTAACACATATAATAACGTAACCATTGAACTGTAAGAACCGGTCTTCTGTGACAATTTACTTTGACTTCTACCGAGGTCTTTAAATACTGAATAACAAAGCGTGTTCTATCAAACTGACAGCGTGGATGTGTGAACAACATGCTGACTTTCTCTACAACCGTGTGTGCGGTATGTTCGTCAATATCACATTGTATATTGAATGGTAGGTGCTTGACGTACATTCACACTGAAAAAGGTCAAAGCGGTTGGTGTTCAGAGTTAGATACTGTTGGCAAAACCAGAAAATGAAAATAATTAAAGATTGCAGGAAAGAGAGTAAAACCAAAGCACTGACGACAGTGTGATGGCTGGCAAATGGTCACAGGGCTCTTGTCATGTAAATGCAGGCTGTCAATAATCGATATGATTGCAAGTGTTTGTATACCCCACGTGGCGACCTACTTCAGCATGATGAATTTACAAACTCTATTCTCGTGTTCAGCGGAATTCCATACAGTTTAAAACTAGTGTGCCAGAGATTCTGGATACTCTGTCAATATTTACCTACAAGGGAATTATACTTATTGTGAAAATTAAGACACTAAGAGGGATGGTGTTTGGTGGATAACCTTGACATTGTTTTTCAGCAAAAACTAGACACATTGTTTAAAAATGGCCTCCACCAACGCCTAATTCTTTGCACTTTCTGTTATCAGGGATCTATCGTGAATGACGATATTGTGATGAGAAAAAATCAGTTACCTCCGTCAGAAATGGTAATACTACTTTAAATATGCCTATTCCTAGGTCGCAATATTATTAGGCTGTTGTGAAGTGTTTTGTACATGATGGAGTTGTACTGTACGATTCCATGTTTTGTGGAACATCCGTACTGGACGAGACGCCGAAGGCTGCTAACTTTCAACTCCTGTACAAAAAGTGACCAAAGATACACTTACAGATTTGGCTGGCCTGGAGTGGGGGGAGTTTTTCGATCTTGGATAATGCAATCTGCACCCGGTGATTAAATGTCCCTAAGTCGCTTTTGTTCTACGCAACAGTATTTGCGGAATTTGTCAACATTTCAACCTCGCAAATGTTTTCATAAAGACGGAGAGCAAACGATACACACGACAGTGACTCATTTGCCGAAATCTTAAGTAACAGAGAACTGTGGAATGTTTAGATATACAGAAATTAATCAGCTACTGTGTGGTAGTTACAGTAGTGGTTAGTCCCTACACAAAGATCTCTGCAATGGGATCGAAAGTTAGCTAAACCTTTTACATATACATTTAGCCGATTGCAGCAGAATTTACCACAGTACTCTTTGATACTTTTCCGTCATTTTAAATTCGTGTCTCCCCATGTGTTTCTTGTTTTGCCAGAAACCAATCGTTATTGAGGATGAAATGATTCTAAAGAAGAAACGAGACGCTGAAGTATGATTAACTACATTTTCAGACACAGATATCGATTTTCATTAAAATATAAAAGCAGTAATAGAACTGGGGCCTCTGTAGCATAGTCGTTTACCGGGCTAGTGCAACGCAATTTACCTAGTAGCATCTCACCAATGCGATCGCTCTAAGTTCAAGTCCAGCTCCTGCTGGCTTCTTCATGTGTTGTACGTGAGAATTTTTGAAAGTAGCCTACGGATGGTCCTCAGTTTCGGGAGGCCAGTTGAAATATTTTAGAGTACGTCGATCAATAATAAATATAAGTAGAAAAGAGAAAAGATGCCATATTGTTATATTTGAACTCAAATGACGTTGAAACGTTTCAAGTTTAAATTAGTTTGGAAATGGGTTTTGAACTGCATTCAACATGCAGTACAATATACAATATTTATTCACCGACACATGACGAATACATATTCACAGACAATATAAATATAAAATTGTCACCGGGAATAAGTCGCAACTGACCATGTTATATTCCTAAGAAAATATAAAGACTAAAGCCATGATAATATCAGAAATAGGCGATTAAATACACAGAGAAGTAAATAATGATAATCTAACATGTAGATCAACATGCATGTTTTGCCCGTGACGATCTAAGGCAAGGTTTACCTTTGGTATAATAACTATATTAAGACCGACTTTTGACGAGATTTGAACAAGGAAGAAGACTGTGTTGCGTTACTGCAGGCAATTTATCAATTTGGTCAACTATTTTAAGTGAGTAATAAAAAGTAGATTTAAATATAAGCTCGTATAGGTTTAATTGCTGACCACGTGTATTGTATTGGTAGACTTCTGATTGCCTCTGAAAGTAACGGAGGAAACTTTGAGGAATTTCAAAATACCATTTAAAAATGGTACAAATAGGCGTGGACAAACCGTAGGAAGGAGACGGTTATGATTTGGTGTAAAGTTAACAACTTGAGCTCCGCAAAGAGAGGCGCAGTATGCTCCAATCTGTGGGAAAGTGTTTTTGTAGATGGCGCTCTTTTTTGAAGAATTACCAAGAGATTAAGGTAAGATAGAAAACTATTTTCCCAGAGGTTATTGTCATAAGAAATGTATGGAATACCGGGGAATAGTACAAGATAAACAGATTCTTTATATTAGTTGAGAATTTAATGTAGTTAATAATAGCTATGTTTCTAGAAATTTTCATAACTTGTCGCTAAAGATTATCATGAGAAATGTAAAGTGAGACACCTGTTCTATACCAATTATTAATGCGGGTAAGGAATATATATTCTGTCTGGATTGAGTCTTAATGAGCGTACACTTAATCTTACCCGGACTGAGTGAAAGACGGTTACCACGTAACCACTCGTATATCGTATCCATCTCAAAAGATATAGTATCAACAACAGCATTGACTTCGCTGTCAGAATAGGTCACGCTAGTATTATCAGCAAATAAGATAAGATGTACCAATTAGAGGCACTGGCTATATCATTAATATACTAGTATAACAAAAATAGAGTCAGTCCTAACATCGAACCTTGTGACACTCCACGCAGTATAGGTTCTTTCTCAGAAAATGTTCCATTAGATATCACTTTCTGGGAACGGCCATGGAGGTAACTATTACACCGATTATTAGATATACCTCTAAAGCCATAGTGTGATAACTTAAACAGCAGAATATCATATTGAACTGTATGAAAAGACGGTAACTGTTACACCATTTATTAGATATACATCTAAATCAATGGTGTGATAACTTAAACCAGCAAATTATTATGTATAACTGTACCAAAATCTGTCTAGGAAAACGGTTACGGTGAACTTTTTACCTTGTTTTCCTTGGATCAATTTATCATACAATGTCGTGGTTGATAAACTGGTTGAATGGTTGGCTCTGAAACCATACTGATTCTCAGAGAGTATATTGTTCGAGTCCAGAAATTTGAGCGCAATGGTGGCAGAGTTTCCCTACAACTTTGCTGACTCAAGGCAGAACTGAAATGGGACGATAATTTTCGCAGTTGCCTGAATCATGTGACTTTACACAGGTGTGACCTTAGCGGATTTTAAAATGTCTGGCACTTGTCCAGAAGTAAAAGACAGATGCATAGTATGGACAAGAGGATATGATGGTTGTTCCGAAATTAATTAGCAAAGGGAAATCCGCATGTCATCTAAACCTAGGGCTGCCGATTTAAGATCCGTTATAATTGCTATGTACATCAAGTGGACTTTCATTATCGAAATAAACATCCAATGGTGTAGCATCACCAGGAAGTCAGAGTATCTTTTGCTTTAGTAGACATTGTTTCATTGATCCCCAGTGCAATATTGCTAAAATATTTATTGCAGTTGTCAGAAGTTTTCTGACTCTCCGAAGTATCCGTGCCATTAATATTGAATGAAGAGGCACAGCTTTCGTAGACCGACGATTTATGAATTGATTTAGGACTCTCTACGTTTCCTTGATGTCATGATTACGCTTATTTACTTCTCTTCATAAATATTTTTTTTCCTATAATGTCGAATTGAGCTATTGAGGATGTTTCTATAAACCCTGTATATATTTTGATATATTACGGGTTTTGTATATGTAGAAGTTAACAGAGCAAATGTTGCCCATGGTTTGATGATCTTTTGCTTGGGATATTTTAGTGTAACTTCAGGGAACAGTTGTCATAGATATGATTAAATAGATCCAGGAAATAAAAATGTGATTCTTTGACATCTTCCTCATAGGACAAAAAAGCTTCAGTTTCACAAATGCAACGCATAAATAAATCTGTATTTTCAGACGTGCTTTGGCGATACTTTATGGGTTTATGGGCACAAATGGGAACGGATCAGTAATGTTTGCCAACAAAATGCCAGATAAGAGTGTATCCTCATGGAAGTTGAGAAAGCTGCAGTCTATAAATATCGCTAAGCGAGTTTGCACACGAGTTGGTTTCGCTGTTTGTGGAAACAAAATAATTAGATGTCCTAATATAAAGGATATTGTTCGATGGGACTTGTTGTTCAGCTTTCAAGAGGTCAGTATTAAAATCGCCCATAGTGACACATCTCTTTTTTTAACTGCTTGCACTTGAATTAATAGTGTAAGTAATCAATGATTAAAATTTGTAACATTTTTACTTGAGGATCTATACACGATGCAAACAATGTATTAAACGTTAGAGACTTCTGTTTCCGCAAAAAGACACTCCCATTCACGATCAGGGTCTATAGAGCCTAAATTACCACGTATTATGTAAATAGTATGCCAGACTTCTATGTATGTAGATGTATACGGACAACAAGAATATGTAGATACTCAAAAGTAATGGGACCTCGCCGACGCTGGAACAAGGTAACATGGTCCCAGTTGTTCACCAAGATTTCCATGTCTGAGTTGCTTAAAAACATAGTTAAACAAATAGGAAAACCCAATCAAAATGCTACGGGCTTTTTGCCTGATATCAACTGTAAATTCTTGCTATCATTTATGTTAAACAGTGTAGGTGGCAACAATTATTTTTGTCGGCCCTGATTTAATTAAACATGCTAATTATGTCTGCCGATCCCTGTATGCTACCTGTGGTCATTACCTAAAATGTCATGGGTGCTTTATACCGTAAAATATTTAATTTTCGTTAGGAAACGACTAGATAGCTCCTCTTAACGGGCTAATGATGCATGTCTGCGGAATTAGTTCGTAACATCGCACAATGAATGAAGTTTTTATCCATAGAATATACAGCGTATTGTGGTTGAAAAGGAAGGATTAAATATGTTTCTGAAGTGAAAGTAAAGATTAATGATTTCAACACGAGTTACTGTTTTCGAGATAGAGTAGCCGAATATAACATTTGTCAGCTATAAACTCATTTACCTCAAGACAATATACAATTTGATATATTGAAACTTATGGTGTTACTGAAGAAAAGCAATTCTGGTGGTATGCTTAAATGTTTTTACAGATAACTGAATAAAAGCGACAATATTTAAGAAATTGGCTATAATAAATTTCTGTACTTCCCCTTTTTGGGTCAAATATTTTATAGTGTATTATTTTTTTTACTTTTATACGATTATTACATTCACAGAACTCAGTAGTTCAGGATGACTTGATGTTCCGGAAGAAAAGAAAAACTGAGGTAAATCCAACGATATTTTGGAGAAATAAGGTCAAGATATTGCAGCTACACAAGACCCAAGAAAATAAAGATAAAGAGAAGAGCTGGTACATTTATGGAAAAGAATTCCCTGCTCTCTAAATAATGAATGCAGAATGACAAAAATTAAAAAAGATTCCGACAGGCAAGATGCACGTACTCGTATTCATATAAGCTAAGTAGACCTTAACTAGTCTACAGACTATTTGGTAATTATTAGATGATTACTTTTATTGTTCATTTTTTTTCTGGATTCTTGTTTTTCCTTTTTTTTAAAAAGAATCCGGGAACAAAAATCCTTTAAAGATTTACCAAATAGTCTGCCGACTGGTTACGGCCTACTTCGTTTTATACGATGATGAGTCACGTGCACCTTGTTTTGATATGTCAAGTGGACTGTCAAAGCAGAAAAAAAAACATTCAAAGGAAGAGATGTTATGTCAGTATCTCAGTTTTATTTGCCAATATTTAAAGCAAGAAACTGAACAAATAGAACTGAACGTCTAAGCATGCACAGCTAGAAATGAATTTTTAAGCATGAACGACTACAACTGAACTTCCAAATATGAACGGCTAGAACTGAATTTCTAAGGATGAACAGGAAGAGTTGAACTTCTAAGCAGCAACAGCTAGATCTTGAACTTCTAAGCATGAACAGCTAGAACTGAACAGCTAGATCTGAACAACCACAACTGAAGATCTACAACTCACCAGCTAAAACTGAACAGCTATAAACGAAGACGTAACATTAAGATCCACCACTGAACAACTACACCTGAGCAGTCACAACTGAATAGTTCGAACTAAATCTAATAAAACTCTATGTCTTTAATTACCTAAGATATTTCTCTTTTCAGGACACCGTCATTGAGGACCAGATATTGTCAAAATCTGAGGTAACACTGCCTGTAAGAGTGCAAAGAAGTCTATATGAGTTTGCCTGTCGTACAACCGAAGCGCACAATCCGATTGTTCCTACCTAAATTAAGTACAAAAATGCCAAGAACAGAATTTATCTATGACTGATGTTTCACCTCGTGCCCAAAATATTTCACTTATACGACGGTGGTCAACATTATTTGCAGGAAGAAACCAGCCAGAACACCGGAGCACTACGGAAAGAACTTTAAAAGCACTCCATGCATTAAATGACAGGGATATTTTTTTATATTACCTTCATATTCACAAATGGAAAATAACCACTATCTTCACTACTGACGTTACACGCAGATTTGACTTCCTTATGCCAACTGCGGAGCGCGTATTGTTGGAATACACGTAAAAAACACGCTCCAGTGTCTCAAACCTTCTAATTATCAGAACAGTATGCACATTATGGACAGTGGCACTACTAACTTTCTTTCAGCATAGGCACTGATGCTTCGGTTTGTGAGTATGACGATAGTTGCATGACCTTAAAAGCAGACGTCATTTTACAAGGAGTTGCTTCAGTTTATTTCAGTTCTGTGTGGATTATTTTTTTCCTGTTTACTAGAGATTAAACGCAAAAATGAGACCAATTGAAGTGGGCCTTTTGGTCGTGAACTCAGAGAAAAGACCAGAGCATCACAACTGTCAAAATTTGTGGAATGTACAGGTTAAAGTCAGCGAGGTGCCCACTATTTATAGAGTAACAGACAACGTGTGTGGTAGTTTTAACATAGCGCAGTCTCTTTTATAACTATTGGTGTCACAGATTCCCGAGTGTAAACATTTTCATTAAATTTTCCACTCTCGAGATCGTGGTTGTATTTTGCGCGACCGCACATAAACAACTACCGCAAAGTGATGGAGCTCGAAATGCTACAACTTCTTATACCAGTGTTGTGCGGAGTGACCTTATCGCAAGCAGGACTTACCGGGCGGAATCTGCTCTTGGCTTGTAGACTTGCTAGCTTCGATGGTACGATGCTAGCAACGTGGCATTGCTTCGTGCCCTCGTACCATCGCTTCGTGCTATCGTGTCATCACTTTGTGCCATCGTGTCATGTCATCGCGTTGTGCCATCCTGCCATCGCTTTGTGTCATGGTGCCATCGCTTCGTGTCATCGAGCCGTCGCTCCGCATCTTCGTACCTTCGTACGATGATGGTCTTACCCGGCTTCCATAATCATGTTTAACATTACCCACTTATTTTTATTTACAGAAACCTTTTGTTGTTGAGGATGAACTGATCTTGCGGAAGAAAAGAGAAGATGAGGTAAGACGAACTATTTTTTGAAGAAGCAAGGTCAAAAGAGAACAGTTCAACAATTTATCGCTATGCTACACGCAAGAAAAGGAAGATGAAGGAAAGAGCTGGTACACGTGGGCTTCACTATAAAGAAAAGAATTCCAGGCTCTCGAAATAAAGAATGTTGTAGAATAACAATAATTAAAAAGAATCTGGCAACAATGCGCTAGAGCTGTGATGTTCGACGTGAAGAGTTGTAAATGGAAACCTAAAACTGAACATCTAAAACTGAGTAGTTAGAACTGAACGGTTAGATCTAAACAGCTAGAACTGAAATGCTTGACTTGAATAGCTATAAGTGAAGAGCTAAAACTGAACAATTAGAAATGATTTATTTATTTATTTTATTGGTGTTTAAGGCCGTACTCAAGAATATTTTACCTATACGACGGCGGTCAGCATTACCGTGGGTTGAAATCGGGTAGAGCCCGGGGGAAACCGACGACCATCAGCAGGTTGCTGAGAGACCTTCCCACTTACGACCGGAGAGGAAGCCAGAATGACAATTAGAACTGAACAGCTAGACCTGAGCAGCTAGATCTGAACAACTAAATCTGAGTTAGATCTTAACAGCTACAACTAAACAGCTATTGAAGTCTTAACTGGACAGATAAACCTGACCAGACACAAATGAACAGCTAGATCTGAACACCTACAACTAAACATCTACTGAACAGTTTTAACTGGACAGTTAAACCTGATGAGACAGAACAGAACAGCTAGATTTGAACAGACATAACCAAACAGCTACTGGACAGTTTTAGCTGAACAGATAAACTTGATGAGATACAACTGAACAGCTAGAACTAAATGTATTAATTTCTGTTCCCAGGACATCGTCATTGAGGACCATATAATACATAAATCTGAGGTAACACTGCCTATAAAAGTTTACATGTATGCTTCCGTACCGTACAATGGAAAGGCTCAACCCTTTAGTCATACCGAAAATTAATTTAAGGAGATACCACAAATAGGGCTTATTTATGTATTTATATGTGTTTTACCCCTTCCTCAAGAATATTTCAATTATACGACAGCGGTCAGAATGGTGCTGGGAAGAAATCGGCCAGAACTAATGGAAACTACAGAAAGACAAAAGGACAAAAGAACAACAGAAAACGAATGCGTAAAATTCTCCAAATATATGTGCGTTTGTTTTGTGGAAGCTGAAGTATCAGTCCAAATTCTAAGATAACTGATACCCTAACAACTGACGTTGCACACATGGGCACACCTGTGACTTCGTTATGCCGACTACAGAACGCGTGTTGCTTTAACATACGGAACGTACGCCAGTATCTCAAACTTTCCGACTACAGAACGCGTGTTGTAACATACGGAACGCACACCAGTATCGCAAACTTGCACATTGCACATTGGATATTGGCATCACTAGACTTGCCTCTGCATTTGTACTAATGCTTCAGTTTTGTCATGTCTCCTGGAATTATTTGTGAAAATACAGAACGTAGCGTCACAACTGACCAAATTCGCGGAAGGTGTGGGATAAAAAAAAAGGTGCACACAGTTTATAGGGCAATAAATACAGAACGTGTGTTGCTGTTACATACGGGACGTACGCCAGTATCTCAAACCTGCACGACCTTATCTCAAACTTCTCGATTTTCCGAAACCAAAAGTATGCACATTGGATATTGGCATTACTAGACTTCCCTCTGCATTTGTACTAATGCTTCAGTTTTGTCAGGTCTCTTGGGATTATTCGTGAAAATAAAGAACGTAGCGTCACAAATGACAAGATTCGGGGAAAGCGTGAGTTAAAAAAAGTGACTTCCAGAAGTGAAAATGCTTATCACACAAGTGGGATGTGATAGAATTTGCAGTGTACTCTTTCATACTTTACCATCATCTGTCATCAATTTAGCCCATTTTTTTTCTTGGGCTAGAAACAAACTTTTATTGAGAATGAAGTGATTCTAAGGAAGAAACGAGAGGCTGAGTCATGCTAATCTATTTTTCAGATACAAATATCGACTGTCAAAGACATATAAGAGCAGTATTAGAATCGGGATCTCTGTAGCTACCGCTCCGAGGGTGCTTTGACCCCTCGTGATGTACTTAACACCGCTCCCCGGGTTTTTTTTTCCAAACCCCCTGATGTACTCAAGACCGCCTTCTGCGTACCTTAACGAAGCGTCGTGTGGTACACGGTATAATTAAGACATACAGCATATAGAAAAAAAAAACCAGTGCAGCGACGACAATGCGATAACTGGCAAATGGTCAGTAAATGCAGCCTCAATTTACCTGTCAGGGTTTTATTCTAACTTTTCCTGTCAATACCCTTCCCCGGATACTTTGACCAAGCGCCGAGATCTACACAGTACTGTTCCCCGGATAGTTTGGCCAATCGCCTTGATCTAGGCAATACCATCCCCGGATACTTTGACCAAGCGCCGTTATCTAATCAATACCGTTCCCCAGATACTTGTACTTAGAGCCGTGATTTACTCAATACCGTTCCCCTGACACTTTGACCCAGCGCCGTGATCTATTCAATGCCGTTTCCCCAACACTTTGACCAAACGCCTTGGTCTACTCAATGCCATCCCCGTATACTTTGACCAAGCGTCGTCGTGTACTTAATACCGTCCCCAGGGTATTTTTACCAAGAGTAGTGATGTACCGTTCCCAGGGTTGTGTGAACAGCGGGTACATTGATGAAGCCATATTTCATCATTATCAATGTCTATCACGCGTTTTAAAGATAGAAACATCCAAATATATTTTATAAAAGTTCGAGCACTTAGGGGATCTTACATAAGCCTGAATCCATTTCATTTACAAGTTGCACCGGATCTGTTTCCCGAATCTTCTCCCGATCCAGAATGCTTTAAAACCCCTTTTCACGGTTGCCAGTGAAATCTTGTCTATAAATTATGCACCGATTTTGATGAAAGTTTGTGCACAGCGTGTCTTCTGCTCACATTTTTAAAACGATGCTTTCACTATCGTAAGATGTCATAGAAAGCAATGATGGATTTTGATGAAAGTTTGTAGAGAGCTTAGGTTTAGAGAAAACATGATGGTGGAATTAAATGAACGTAATTTCTAGAAAATAAGTGCTCAGAAATAAATGATGTCGATTTCGCAGGGTCGAAGTATATATTGTACATGGGCACATTAGCACCAGTAGACTTCAAGTTTTAAAAATCCTTTGAGCAAAGCTTGTCTCCATCGTCAAATTAAAAACTGAAAACGGACCTTCGTGGCAGAGTGATTAGCGTGCCAGTGTAGCCCAATGGTCCAGTAGCCTCTCACCAATGCGGTTGTTGTGAGTTCAGGTCCGGTTCATGCTGAATTCCCGTCCGAGCGAACGTTTAAATGTCTTGGTGGTCCTTGTCGTATAAGTGAAATTTCTTGAGTATGGCGTAAAGACCGAATGTGAAAGTTAGATGAGACAAATTACACTGTTGGAGAACATTTCTACATTGCACTGCTTGGCGACTTGCAACTTGGTGAAAGCCTTACTTTTGTGTTTATTAATTGCCAAATATACATGCAGCTGTAAAAAATATTTTGGTAGTGTTAAAATGTAAAAGAATTCCCCGAGAACAGATTGTCAACTGGGTGGAGTGAAGAAAAATATTATAATGATTTACGAGAAAAAGGTTCTTATTTGATATTTGACATATTAAGGTCACTTCTCAGAGTCACATGCTGAGTTATGGCTTTACAAATTTCTTCATCATTTTCCCTTGTTTGTTTCCCAGAAACCTACCATTACTGAGGATGACCTTGTGATCTTTAAGAGAAAGCGAGACGCTGAGGTAAGATAAAACAGCATTTTCTTCTTAACCTGAATTTTTCCAAAGGAATTTCAAAATTTAAATTTAAGCACAGTAGGCGAGCGCGGTTTCCTATTAAGCACAGTAGGCGAGCGCTATGTCCAATCTGGTGTATATCGTTCCTTGGCAGGGGTGTCTTGCATAGTGTCAGTTAATAGGTTGGGCGATATGTATGGTGTCAGTATACTGTGATAGGACAGGGTGTTCTGAAAGGTGTCAACAGAAATGAATCCTTGATTCCTTCCCCCCTCCCAAAAAGAAACGAGTCATCATCGAGGAGGCCATAATATTCAAGAACAAACGGGAAGCTGAGGTGAGATTACGTGCCCACTACGGTCATATGATTCAACGCTGTCTTGTGTGATCTGGTCGTGTCGGTTTTCCATGAGGAAGGGATGTGATATACTTAATACCGTTCCCCTTTTTGTGATCTACTTATGTACCGTTCCTCGGGTTGTGGTATACTCAATACCGTTCTCAGGGTTGTGGTAAACTCAACACCGTTCCCCCGAGTTGTGGTAAACTCAATGCCGTTCTCAGGGGTGTGGTGAACTCATACCGTTCTCAGGGTTGTGGTGAACTCATCACCGTTCCCCAGGTTGTGGTGAAGTCAATACCGTTCCCCGGGTTGTGGTGAAGTCAATACCGTTCCCCGGTTTATGGTGTACCCAGTACCGTTCTCAGGGTTGTTGTAAACTGAACACCGTTCTCAGGGTTGTGGTAAAGTCATTACCGTTCCCGGATTGTTGTGAAGTCACTGCTTTTCCCCCGGTTGTGGTATGCCCAGTGCCGTTCACTCAGTACCGTTCTCAGGGCTGTGGTAAACTCATCACCGATCCGTGGGTTGTGGTGAAGTCAATACCGTTCCCCGGGTTGTGGGAAACTAAACACCGTTCTCAGGGTTGTTGTGAAGTCAATACCGTTCCCCGGTTTATGGTTTACTCAGTACCGTTCTCAGGGCTGTGGTAAACTCAACACCGTTTCCCTGGTTGTGATGAACCCACTGCTTTTTCCCGGGTTGTGGTATGCCCAGTGCCGTTCACCGGTTCACCGGTTGACCGTTATCGAGCTGTGGTGTACTCAATACTGCTCCCCGGGTTGTGGTGTGTTCCATAGGTTGTGGTTTAAGTGAATACCGTTACCCTGGAAAACTTAGTGCTGTTCCCGGTTTTGTGGTGAACTCAACCCCCCCCCCCCCCCCCCCCGCCTCTTCGGTTGTGGTGGAATCAATGCCGTTCCCCAGGTTGTGGTGAGGAAGGGCTGTAGTATACTTAATACCGCTCCCCTTTTAGTGGAGAACTTAGTGCCGTTCCCGGTTTTTGGGTGAACTCAATAGCGTTTCCCGGGTTATGGTGAACTCAATACTGTTCCACAGGCTGTGGTCAAGTCAATACCATTGCCCGGTTTTTGATGAAGTCATTGGGTTGAGGTGTGCCTAGTGCCGATCCCCGGCTTGTGGTGAGCTCAGTATCGCTCCCCAAGTTGTGGGGAAGTCAATGCCGTTCCCCGGGTTGTGGTGAGCTCAGTATCGCTTCCCAAGTTGTGGGGAAGTCAATGCCGTTCCCCGGGTTGTGATGAACTCAATACCGTTTCCTTGGTTATGGTGAACTCAATACTGTTCCACAGGCTGTGGTCAAGTCAATACCATTCCCCGGTTTTTGATGAAAACATTGGGTTGAGGTGTGCCTAGTGCCAATCCCCGGGTTGTGGTGAGCTCAGTATCGCTCCCCAAGTTGTGGGGAAGTCAATGCCGTTCCCCGGGTTGTGATGAACTCAGTATCGTTTCCTGGGTTATGGTGTGCCCAGTGCCGATCCCCGGGTTGTTGTGAGCTCAGTACCAATCCCCGGGTAGTGGTGAACTCAGTACCGATCCCCGGGTTGTGGTGTACTCTGTACCGTTCCCTGGGTTGTGGTGAACTAAGTACCGATCCCCGGGTTCTGGCGTACTCTGTACCGTTATCCGGGTCCTGGTGTGCCATTTTTTTCCCCGTGTACACTGACAAAGATACACTGACCAAGCCATTTTTGATCATTATCAGATGATATTGATGGTGATCTTGAAAAAGAATTGAGATCTTGAGGTGAGATAAAATTAAAAAGTTTAAGCACAGTAGGCGAGTGCGGTGTTCTATCTGGTGTCAGTATATTGCGACTTGGCGGGGGTGTCCTGCATAGCGTCAGTATACTGTGACTAGGTTGAACGTTGTGTCTGGTGTCAGTATACTGCGATAGGACAGGGTCTTCTGAATGGTACCAACAGAACGTGATTGACTGCGGTGTCCTATTTGGTGTCAGTATATCGTGACTTGGCAGGGTTATCCGGCATTGTGTCAGTATACTGTGACTAAGTTGGACGTTGTGTCTGGTGTCAGTATACTGCGATAGGACAGGGTCTTCTGAATGGTACCAACAGAACGTGATTGACTGCAGTGTCCTATCTGGTGTCAGTATACTAGGAAAAGGAGGCAATGTGCTGTCTGGTTTCAGTCTGCCATGACTGCTCGGGGTGTCTTGTGAAGCGACAGGCAGACATTCTGGGGTCGTTTGTTTAAACGCCTTTCCGTTGAGTAATAAATCTAATTTATTTAATTTACTTTGTATTTAATTTATTTAGATATGCGGGTTACTCGAAAGATTTGATTTTCCCTACTATTTATGTAGTAAATTTGTCAACTTTAACCTCATAAATATATATGGACTAACTTTCGCGTGGTACAATGTCATACCACAACATGCAGCTTGCACTTTTTCTACAACATACAAAAACATTCAACGTGTCATGACCACCATTTAGTTGAGCTGTGGTTGCAGGAAGTGAAGTCAAAGTCAGTTTACTTTTGAGAGATTCAAAGCCATGTCATATCACTCCTTGATCCCTTTTTCCCCAGAAACCCATCGTTGTTGAGGATCAAGTGATGTTCAAGAAGAAACGGGAAGCTGAGGTGAGATTATTTACCCGGTACTGTGATGTAAGTTCACGCCATCTTGGGTGATCCAGTGGGGAAATGACATGTGGGATTTTCATCATTTTATTAGATTCAAAGCTGAACGTGAAGATATACTATACTATGAAAACTCTATATGGCGAGACGTTAGGTGAAGAAGACAGAGGTGCTGAAAGAAATGCTCAGTTATACAGAAGTGATGATGGCAAGACAACGTGGAATCCTTTTTCATCTGCATGTTATGGTTTTCTGTACTTCCTTTTCCCCCCCCTCTCATCGAAAAAGTATTACATACGCGTTCTCATTTTGAGATTTCATGCTGTAGAAAAATACGAGATGGTGCTTAAACTATGACTTTTGATCAGGCTGCAGATAATGAAATAATTCATTGAGAGGTTTCACAAATCAAAACAACAAATGTTCACCATATTTGTAGATTTCATTTGTTGTCAGATAAACGTGGAATGGAGGTCGAGCATTCTTTATACCCTTGAGGGAAAATAGCTCTTTTCCATTTGGCGTAAAGCAAAAGGATTTATTTGATTTATTTATTTCATTGGTGTTTTACGTCGTACTCAAGAATTTTCCACTTATACGACGGTGGCCAGCATTATGGTGGGAGGAAACCGGGAGGAAAATTTTAAGTTTAAGCACAGTCAGTATATCGTGACTTGACAGGGGTGTCGTGTCTTGTGTTAGTATACCATGACCGGCCCGTGTGTCGTGTCTTGTGTTACTACACAATTAATTGGTGGTTTGTCCTGTCGTGTGTTAGTAAACCATGACTGAACAGGTGTTCTATCTGCTTTCAGGACACCAAAACTTGGCGGGGTATCCCGTCAATCTCTTGAAATAACTAGGCTTGGATAACTGAGCTATCCAGAGCAAAAAAACATCGTATTAGAAGGCCGGGTTTTAGAAGGACCTTTTTGGAAAGTGTGCTTAGATTTATTATGATGCATTTTATTGCAGTTCTGTACTTCACCTTTCTGGACCAGTGTTCCAAAGTTGACCATCGGCTTCATCATTGCAAGATAATTTTATTCACAGAAATCATGCGTTGTTGAGGATAATTTGTCAACAACGACAGCCAAGGCAATAGTAGTATCAAAAAATTAAACAACCATGGAATGGATGTGTGACACCATTTTGAGATGTTGCTGTCACACCGATTACGGCGTTGGAAATATTCAGCAATTTTGGTCTCCAAGAGAACATATTTTATCTGTAAAAGTTTGATGTACCCAGTTCATCACAAACATCTATTGTTACTCTGACAACCACTAGATACCGTATGATTGTCGAACTTTACCTCTGTGTCAAACTTGGTGATGATTTATGTGTCAAAACAGACATTTGTATATCAGCCGTCAACCAAGATGAACGTTAAAGGTCAATAATTGCAAGGATAATTCCAAAACGACAATAAACAAAAACTACGGATGAACTAAGAGTTTATAAATTAAGAAATTAGGACTTAATCATCCAATGAGAGGCGGTCAGTCGTTTTCAATGATGTAAGAAAAGCAGAAGGTGTCAGTTGGCAGTCTCAGTTGCGCTTTGTTTCCAGCTGATCATATATCCAACATGGCGATTTAATTCGGCTCTATGAATAGACAGTGTCCAGCCAGAGGTTAGGCGGGAGTTAGACACAATGGTGAAGCACACAGGGTGCCAGATATTTTGAGCGCTCTGACCACATCAGCTCACAACAGATTCACACCCATTGTAAAATTTAAGAAACTAAGGGCTATTATAAAAAAACCGAGCAACTAGAATTAACAAACAAGTACAGCTGAAAAGCTGCATGTTAAAAACTAGAAGTGAGAAAGCAAAACAAGAAATGATCAGATACAGCTAAACAGGTAAACCAGAACATCGGGAACAGAACGTAATTAAAACTGAACAGTTTTAACCAAACAGAAAAGCTACAAGTGAAAATATATAATTGAACATAGAATGAGTTTACTCCATTACGGTGACGTGACAATTCAGCCCTTCAACTGATGACTGAGTTATACATCAAAAGGCCAAATGGCCAACCTAATTTACATGAAACATGTAAGATATACGTACATATAGTAGCAGATAGAAAGGCACTGTAAAATGCTAGGTTTTTTTGACAAAATGACTCTATAACCTAATTCTTAGATGTCTAAATAGAATTCAGATGGATAAATTTAAAATCGGACTCGTCTGATTTTATATCACTTCTAAAATTCACCATTGATTATAACTGCAAGAGAGTAGATACCTTTGTCACAAAAAATTCTACTTTTAGGATGTGGGAGTGATCGATACTGGTAGTGAGAGAAAGAAGAGGGCGACCAAGGTGAGTTGTTGGGACGTAAACGTATATTGATAGCAATATTTCAGTGCACATGTACTTGTGGAGAAGAATATCTGGTTTCCTTTATTTATTTATTTATTTTATTAGTTGAATGGTTATTCAGTGATAGGATACGCAAATATATCGTGTCAGTAATCATCAGGTTACTTTTACGATATATTTGCATAGAAGATATATATATTGCGTGGAAGCACAGTAGGCGAGCGCGGTGTCCTGAATGGTGTCAGAATTTCGTGAATTGACAGGTGTGTCTTGTATAGCGGGAGTACACTGTGACTAGGTGTCACAAAAACATCGTATTAGAACGCCGTGTTTTAGAAAGGAACCTTGTGGAAAATGTGCTTAGATTAATTACGGTGCATTTTATTGCAGTTCTGTACTTCACCTTTCTGGACCAGTGTTTCAAAATTTAAGTCTTCATGGCAAGATAATGTTATTCATAGAAACTATGCATTATTGAAGATAATTTGTCAACAAGAACAGCCACAGCAATAGTAATGTTATAAAAAAAAATTAGAACCGTGGAATGGATGTGTCGCGCCTATCAACTTGTCGCTGTCACGCCGATTACCGAGTTGAAAATATTCAGCAATTTTGGCCTCCAAGAGAACAGATTTTATCTGTGAAAGTTATATGTACCCAAGCCATCTAAACCATCTATTGTTACCAGTCCCAGTTAGGCGTAATTAGACACAATGGTGACGCACGCAGAGTGCCAGATATTTTGAGTGCTCTGTCCACATTAACTTACAAGAGATTCACACCCATTGTAAAACTTAAGAAACTAAAAGCGAAGGCATTTGTTGGACAGACTTGACAGACTAATGTTTGCAGTAATAATTTGTAACGTTGATTAAAATCGTCACACAACTTCCTAAAACTGTAATGGCGCCAGTGCTGTGATTATCGAAGATATCAATTGTTTTAAAAAGAGCCGATCAGATTGGGTAAGACACGTGATTAAGTGTAAGACAATGTGTGTCACAACTGGAGAGCTTCAGCTGACCTCGTAAAAACAAGGTGAACGCAAACAACTAAAATCGACAAGCTAAAACTAAATACCTATATCAGAAAGACTGGAATTTAATATCTAACTGAAGAGCTATTATAAAACCCGAGCAACTAGAATTACCAAACAGGTAAACATCGAGAACAGAACGTTATCAAAACTGAACAGCTAGAACCAAGCCGGAAAGGTAGAAGTGAAAAGATAGAATTGAACATGGAATGAGTAACTTGCCAATTCAATGCTTCAACTATTGAGTGAGTTACACATCAAAAGGCTTAATGGCCTACCTGATTTACATAAAACATGTAAGATATACGTACATATAGTAGTATATAGAAAGACGCTGTAAACTGCATGTTTTTCGGACAAAAGACACTTTAACCCAAGTTCTAGGCGCTTAAAAAGAATTCAGATCGAAAAATTTGAAATCGATCTCGTCTGATTTTATATCACTTGTAAAGCCCACCGTTGGTATAAAAGGGAGAGATTAGCTATCTTTGTCACAAAAATGTCTACTTTCAGGATGTGGAAGCTATCGATGGTACTGACCGAAGGAAGAGGGCGAACAAGGTGAGTTGTTGGGACGTAAACGTATATCGATAGTAATATTTCAGTGCACATGTACAGAAGAATATCGGGTTTACTTTATTCGTTTATTTTAGTAGTTATATGGTTAGTCAGTGATAGGATACGCAAATATATGGTATCATTAATCCTCAGGTTATTAACGCAGAAGGCGGATGTATGGGTGAATCGCTTTAGCATTGTGAGCACTGTATTCATAAACAAAGAGAGAGAACTCTTAAATCCGAATATATCTGTTCGCCATGTGACCGTTGTTGTCCAGTGAAAGTTGTCCAGTGGAATAAATTAATTTGTTTGACTGGTGTACTTAAGAATATTTCAATTATCCAACGGCGACCAGCCTTCTGGTGGGAGGAAACCGGGGAGATCTGGGGGAAACCCACATCCATTCCCTCTTTGCTGGCATCTTCCAACGTACGACCTGAGAGGAAGTCGGGATGAGCTGGACTTGAACTCACAGCGATGCATTTGGGTCGTTATGTTGCACCAGCACGCTAACGACTAGGCCAGGGGGCCTCTTGGGATTTACTCCGTAAGAAAGTGGCAGCTTAGTGTGATTTCAAAGTTATATTTACGGATTTAGAAAGAGACGGTCAGACTGGGTAAGCCACGTGATTAAAACACCGTTCATCAGTTAAAACAAAAACTCGTACCGAAACCAGAACACTTGGAAATGAGCAACCAGAGGTGAACAGCAAGAGGTAAAGAGCTGGAACCGAGAGGCTGGAGCCAAAGAGTTAGAACTGAGCTGGTCGAACTGAACAGCTAGAACTGATGATCAAGAGTTGAACAGCTAGAACTGAACAGCTAGAACTGAACAGCTAGGACTGAACAGCTAGAACTGAACAGCTACAGTTAAACATCAGGAACGCATCGGTTAGAACTAGAGGGTTACAAAGGAGAGCTAAACCTGAGCCAAAGAACTGATTAACTAAAAGTAAATAGATTAGACGGAAGAGCTAGAACTGATCAACCAGAACTGACTAGATACATTGTAGAACAGAAGAGCTAGAACTGACTAGTTAAATCAGAAGAGGTGGAACTGATCAACTAGAACTGACTAACTAGAAGAGAAGAGCTAGGACTAATCAAATAGAACTGACTAGCTAGAAGTGATCAACTAAAACTGATTAACTAGAAGAATGGAGTAGCTCGGACTGATGAACAAGACCTGACTGACTAGAAGAAAAGAGCTAGAACTGATCACTGAAGGGCTAGAACTGAGATCTTGACCTGAACCGAAGAGCTGATACTGAACAGCTAGTACTTAAGCATGAACAGTCACAAGTGAACATCAAGAAATGAACAGCTAGACTCGAACAGCCGGAACTAAACTGGAGACCTAAAACTGATCAGCTAAAAAGGACAAAAGAAGAGTTTGTTCACATGTTAAAACTGAATTCTTCTATCCGTCAGTGAGTCATATCTACAATCCCGATGGGGAACCTAACTTACATAAAGTATGTAGATATAGGAGCACTAAAATACAACTACGATAAAATGTTGATGATGAAGAGGTCAATTTGAAATCTGTAGTACATCTGTTATTTGTTTATTTGATTGGTGTTTTATGTCGTACTCAAGAATATTTCACTTATACGATGGCGGCCAGCATTATGGTGGGAGGAAACTGGGCAAAGCATGAGGGAAACCCACAACAATGCGGCGGTAACTGACAGATCTTTCCATGTACGGCCCGAGTGGAGGGCAGCGTGAAGGGGGGGGGGGGGGGGGGGGGGGAGTTGTTACAAGCTCTCATTGTCAGAAAAATGTCTACTTTCAGGCTAATGTTGAAGTTGTCGATAGCAATGAACGAAAAAAGCGGGGCGTTTATCAAAGTTGAACTGATTTTTAAGAACTGTTAAAGACATATACAGCTGAAAAGTTAAAATTCCATCAACAAGCAAATCTTGGTTGCTAGTCTGAATAGCTGTAATTGAACTACTACGGCTGAACAGCCGTAAAGCCAAACAGCTGAACACGTTTCAGGCAGTCAGTCGCTAAAACATTATTTTTAGTTAGGGCCTAACATCTGTTATGCAGTAAATAAAAATGAACACCTGTATTTTAATAATCAGAGCTGAACAGTTGTTGATTGAACAACTAGAGCCAAACATTTACATTTGAATAACCAGTGCCGAACAGCTTTAACTCTTTTACTCTTTAGCTCTTGCATGGGTGTGCCTTCAAAATCTATCCAATATTTGTGTATAAGGAATATTATTTTGAAGATCGGTAGAACCTAGGGCTTTGCTGTCACGACTTCGAGTTAACGTGTGGAATCTCCGTGGATTAAACAACGTTATTTCTTTGTGACGTCAGAGTTGCTTTTCTTTTGATGAGCATTGTACATTTCCAGCTTACAACTCGTGTACACGCATGGGTAGCACTCAAAATGTGGTGCAGTAACCATTTTTAAATTAATATACAAACATCACGATCAAACGCCATACTCACATATTATCAAAGCTGAACTTTAATTTCCATATTTACCATGATGTCTCAATGTTTGTTTTTTTTTATCAGGGAATCGTGATTGAAGATGAAGTCATGGCAAAACCGATAAAACCTCAACCGGTGAGAAATAATTTCCAAGGTCTACCAACTGTGTTAAGTTTTCTTTATGGTTTTTGAATACTGTTTTCACTCATTCGCCTAGAACATATCTCGCGCTTTTCCAGCATCATTGAAAACTGTTGATTGTTTATCTTTGCATGAATCCATTCTAATTTCGTACCTTTAATGCTTTCTTAGATCTTTGCCGGTTTCTGTTAAACGCCGTTTTGGAATTGACTTTGCAGTTATTGACCTGGATTCTCCATAGTGGTTGACCGCTGGTATACGAATATCTATTTTGACGCATACATCCTATTTTTTTTCTTCTCAAAAAGAAAATAGTTTCTTTCATGATAAAAGTTTTCTCGGCGTTGCTTTAATCTCCAAAAGTGCTTTTGCTTTCTGGTTCACTTGAGAGTTTGGATCATTAATGATTTCGCCGACTTTTCTTTAAAGAAAGGGGCAGCTAAGTCACTCGTAGGCTCACTTGACACACGTATGATATAGTCGATTTAGAAAAAAAGAGCTACCATGACAGACTGTGAACGACTTACCAAGCAACTTGAACTGTTGCTTCTGTGTAAAGCTTCAAAAGCTGATAATGATGTAAGCCAGCATCACAGTTACATCAAGTATGAACCACCTGTGCATTGTACACAGTAACTATTCTAGATCGCTTTGGTGGACTAGTGGTTAGAGCGTTGGCCTCGAAGCTGGGAGACCTCAGGATCAAACCCGGGTCGGGTCGTATTAAAAGGCTGTCATGACTGGTGTCTTCGGTATTATATTTCAATGGCCGCAGCACTTTGGCGAATGGACTCGCCCTGCCACAGGAAGACACAATAAATGTACACGCACCTAATGTGACGAAAATATTGTTAAGTACGATGTAAGCATATACATACAGTATTTGTTCTATCATTGTTAAATGCCGCGGACAATTACTGGATATTATTGCGAGAATTTTCTTACTGAAGTATTGGAACCTCAACAAAACTAATCAAAATAAGGCTTAGTTAACCTCAGAGTTATGTTGTTGTTCAGAATGTGCCTTATTCAGAAAGAAGCGACAAGCTGATGAACATGTAAGCCAACGTAAACTCTTAGGATAACAGGTACCATAAAATGAAATTTTATTTCCTACTAAGCTGGTTTCAAAATGATGTATGGACTATATGTTGAAAAAAGAAACTGTTTTTTTTTTATAGCCAGAGAGCCATATTTTGCCACCATGTTCTGAGAAAAACATCAGTGGGCCTACCCAGCACACTGTTAAAGTGTAAACCTGATACATGTATCTGACATTTTTTTAGAACATCACCGAGCCTTAAATGATGGAGCAATAGAGGAGAGGCTGGAAATCAAGGGGACACAGATACATGTTAAATGACACATCCCGTAACACTCATTTTATTCTGCAACACATTTTTGGTGAAACACTATTGAACAATGTTTGCTGGAATTTAGTACATTCAAAAAAAAAATAATGTTCTAACTTTATCAGAAAGCCTCCTCTCTGATGCTAGAATTAGTATTATATAATTATAATATAATCCTGTGCCATATTCAACATACATTTAGCATTATGTTAGTATAATACAGTCTTTATGTTTTCATAACAGCATACATGTCGTTTATTTAATATTTATTTACTTTATTGATTGGTGTTTTATGCCGTCCTCAAGAATATTTAAATGGTGGGAGGAAACCGGGCAGAGCCCGGGAGAAACCCAGGACCATCCACAGGTTGGAACGACTATCCACAAGTTGCTGGAAGGAGAGGAAGCCAACATGAGCTGAACTTAGAACTTACACCGACCGCATTGGTGAGAGGCTGCTGTATCATTACGCTGCGCTAGCGCGCTAACCAACTGAGCCCATGGAGAGTACAGAATACATCCTAGCCTCACCTAGACAGCAGACTTTCAGTTAAAGTGTTCTGTGAAATAGCCTTCACCGGTATAAGAATGAACAGTAACGCTGTCACGAGAAGAGGTAGTGAGACATTGGATGTGGTGGATCCATCCATATATGTACGTGACAAGTGCTGGTCAGCAATGTGTACGGGCGTTTGGTAAAGTGTGTTGAACATGTAGTTCCGGTTACACAGGACTAAATGGATATAATCTCTGCTTCTAGAAGACGCCATCAGAAATGGCCGATTTTAACGATGGATACCAATTTTGCCTTACATAGCCTTTTTATTACTGACGAACAGATCGTTTTACGAAGAAATGGTGAAATGGCTTGACTTAACATAGAGAAAAAACAATGAATTGTAAAAAAAAACCTTTTCTAATAGCCGTTGCTCTAGGGTGTGGCTTGAACATTTTATGATGAATTAAATTATTGTGTGGGAAAAGTTGTCTTTTGTCAGATAGGCTTTACCTTTCCGCATTTGAAATAATTGAACTGTTTTTTTGATATGTATCTTGAAGTGAAGATAATGAATTACCCAAACACTTTGAGGGTCTGGAAAGTTCAGATTTTAATGGTTTGAAAATGTCTGCATCACTTTCTCTATGATTTCTTCCCAGAATCATATCATTGTCGAGGATGTTGTGGCTTTCAGAAAGAAAAGAGAAAATGAGGTGAGATCAATTGTATTCCCATTACAAATGGTACTTTATATTTACCTAAATGTTACCTAAAGAGTCCAGTCTCATTATACTGTGACTGGGGGAAGTGTCCTGTCTGGTGTCAGTTTACTGTGACTTGGGGTATACAGACTGGTTGTCATATACTGTGGCTGGATGGAGTGTCATGTCTGGTGTTGGTTTACTGTGACGTGGGAGTCTACTGTCATGTGTCAGAAGAATGTGTCCTGTCTGATGTCAGTATACTAAAAACTAGGCAGAGTGCCCTGTCAGGTGTTTATATATCTCAGTACATGTATCCCAAAACTTGGCATGGTGTCTTCATACACATGTACTATCCAGATAAATCAACGCTCGTTAGAGCCCAGTTATCTACTGTGCATTTTAGTGTAGTTCTGTACATCATCTTTTTGGACCAGTATTTCAAAGATTACCATCATCGTCACCATTGCACGATTATTTTATGCACAGAAACCTTCCATTGTAAAAAATGATTCACTTTGTAAGAAAGTAGAATCTTTATTTTACTGCCAAATTATTTCTCTACTTTATTGTGATATTTATTTTAAAATGTTTATCAAAATTGAACTGATTGTGAACAACTAAAAATAGCTGCAATCTAAGCTACAATACGTGAATAACAACCAGACCTGACTGACTGATAAACAGCCGTAATGAAATAACTAGAGGTGACTTGCCATTGATGAACAGCTGTAATAAAATGCAAGAGCTGAGCGGCTGTAATGAAACAATTAGAGGTGTAGAGGTGAACCGCAAGAGGTGACCGGATGTACTGGAACAGCTAGAGGTGTAGAGGTGAACTGCAAGAGCTGAGTGACTGTAATGGAACAACTAGAGGTGGTAGAGGTGAACCGCAAGAGCGAGGTGGCTGTACTGGAACAGTTAAAGGTATAGAGGTGAACTCCATGAGCTGAACGACTGTAATGGAACAACTAGAGTTGTAGAGGTGAATTGTTGGAGCTGAGTGGCTGTAATGGAACAACCAAAGGTGTAGAGGTGAATTGCTGGAGTTGAGCGGCTGTAATGGAACAACTAGAGGTGTAGAGGTGAATTACAAGAGCTGGGCGGTTGTAATGAAACAACTAGATGTGTAGAGATGAATTGCAAGAGCTGAGCGACTGTAATGGAGCAACCATAGGTGTATAGGTGAACTGCAAGAGCTGGAGCTGAGTGGCTGTAATGGAACATCTAGAGGTGTAGCGCTGAACTACAAGAGCTGAACAGCTGGGCCTGAACAATCAGAGGTGTAGAGATGACCTGCAAGAGCTGAGTGGCCGTACTGGAAAAATTAGATGTGTAGAGATGTGCTGCAAGAACTGAGTGGCTGTAATTGAACAACTAGAGGTGTAGAGGTGAATTGCTCGAGCTGAGCGACTGTAATGGACAGCCAGAGGTGTAGAGGTGAACTGCAAGAGTTGAGCGGCTGTAATGGAACAACTATAGGTGTAGAGGTGAACTACAAAAGCTGGGCGACTGTAATGGAACAATTAGAGGTATAGAGGTGAACTGCAAGAGTTGAGCGGCTGTAATGGAACAACTATAGGTATAGAGATGAACTGCATGAGCTAAGCTACTGTAATGGAACAACTAGAGGTGTAGAGGTGAATTACAAGAGCTGGGCGACTGTAATGGAACAACTAGAGTTGTAGAGGTGAAATGCAAGAGTTGAGCGGCTGTAATTGAACAACTATAGGTGTAGAGGTGAACTACAAAAGCTGGGCGACTGTAATGGAACAATTAGAGGTATAGAGGTGAACTGCAAGAGTTGAGCGGCTGTAATGGAACAACTATAGGTATAGAGATGAACTGCATGAGATAAGCTACTGTAATGGAACAACTAGAGGTGTATAGGTGAATTACAAGAGCTGGGCGACTGTAATGGAACAACTAGAGTTGTAGAGGTCAAATGCAAGCGCTAAGCGACTGTAATGGAACAACCAGAGGTGTAGAGGTGAACTGCAAGAGCTGGGCATCTGTACTGGAACAGTTAAAGGTATAGAGGTGAACTCCATGAGCTGAACGACTGTAATGGAACAACTGGAGTTGTAGAGGTGAATTGTTGGAGCTGAGTGGCTGTAATTGAAAAATTAGATGTGTAGAGATGAGCTGCAAGAGCTGAGTGGCTGTAATGGAACAAGTAGAGGTGTAGAGGTGAATTGCTGGAGCTGAGCAACTGTAATAGAACAACTAAAGGTGTAGAGGTGAACTGCAAGAGTTGACCGGCTGTAGTGGAACAACTAGAGGTGTAGACATGAATTGATCGAGTTGAATAGTTGTAATGGAACAATTAGAGGTGTAGAGGTGAAATGCTGGAGCTGAGTGGCTGTAATGGAACAACTAGAAGTATACTGGTGAACTGAAAGAGCTGAGCGGCTATAATTGAAGAACTAGGGCTGTAGTTTGTGAACTGCAAGAGCCGAGCGACTGTAATGGAACAACAAGAGTTGTAGAACTGAATTAAAAGAGCTGGGCGGCTGTAATGGAACAACCAAAGGTGTAGAGGTGAATAGCTGGAGCTGAGTGGCTGTAATGGAACAACTAGAGGTGTAGAGATGAACTGCAAGAGCTGAGCGACTGTAATGGAACAACTATGGTGTAAAGATGAACTGCAAGAGATGAGGGACTGTAATGGAACAACCAAAGGTGTAGAGATGAATTGCTGGAGCCGAGTGGCTGTAATGGAACAACTAGAGGTGTAGAGGTGAATTGCTGGAGCTGAGTGGCTGTAATGGAACAACTAGAGGTGTAGAGGTGAACTGCAAGAGCTGAGCGACTGTATTGGAACAACTAGAGGTGTAGAGGTGAATTGCTCGAGCTGAGTGTTTGTAGTGGAACAACCAAAAGTGTAAAGGTGAATTACAAGAGCTGAGCGGCTGTAAACACTAAAGTAACAAATCAACCAATGTAGGTGAAAGCTAACAAAAAGCTCATGGTTGATGTAAACTACCCCATGGAGCAAAAAGTGTTAAAGTTCAGGCCGCCAGTGAATAAATTAATATCCAAAGTCAAAATCCCCCAAATTATTAAATACAAGTCATTAAAGCAAATTTTGTGTGATATAAATTAACACCTCTGAAAAAATACAAAATTAAACATATATTGATGAAAAATTGAGATCTACTTTTTTCTGAACGGCCGATGTGGTTAAACATAATGCAAGAAAAAGAGTTAGAAAAGTAGTAGCTGAAAAAAAAGACAAAAAAAGCAAAGAAGAAAAAAAATGGACGTCATTAAGATTTCTACTTTCAGGCTAGGGTGAGTCACTCGTCAATGATACAATTGTTTTGGAAACATCCTTCTCGGGTAGTTTTCTACTTCACAACTGTGTCTGATTTCACTCAATCTGGGGCTGTTGGAAGTATATTCGCCATGTTGAAATTAGATCGTCAAGTTGAATATAGGAACAGTTATGAACAGCAATGAAAGCGCAACTGAGACATATTTGATCATAGACAACTTATAATCTGGCATGATACACGATTTCGATACGGATTTCATTTATTTACCCAGAACATTTCTTTGCAATATCACTGAAATCTGTTAACTGAATCTCTTTCCATATGGCTATCTTAATTTGGTACTTGATATATCGTCTTACTTCTTCGGTGGGGGGGAAATTCGTTAACATTATTCAGATGTTTTCTATGTCGTTATGTTGATATAGGTCTACTTGCACGTGACTAACCTTGTCATATAAAATATAATTGGATTATCAATATAATTGGATTGATATTTTGGAGAATAAGAACGCAGTCTGTAATGCATTGTTGGGGTCGTAGTATTTCTTTTGCATTTCTGTTTGTCTAGTCTTTTCTGCCCAGTTTTTCTCCCACCATAATACGCAAAATACCAATCAAAAAATCAATATACATGTAGGTTGTCCATCTATCCATTTCTAGTCAGGTCTCCTGTTCATCACTATCCCCTATACTAGGTCTGTTAATTACTGGCTCTCTGTTCCAGAAATGTATTTTCCTAAATAAAATGCTATAGAATCTATACATACATGGTCCAGGTTTTCATCCATCAATAATAGGAAACTTTGACCTTGCAACGCAAAATAAGAAATTCTAAGGTACTTTGTCTTCGAGGAAAATCACCACTCGTCTGTTAAATTGGATAACTTACCTTCTTAAAAGGAATTTAATAGTATCAATGAGATATGAAATATGTTTCACGTGTTTCCATTCCAAGAGACAAAGAATGCTGAGGCGTAATAAAGAAAATGGGCTGTCCGTTGGATAAAATTAATAATCATTTTTATGTTTAATGAACCATCAGCTTTTCTTTCAGGAAAAGGAGGAGGGTATTATTTCTGATGACATTATCGGCTTCAGAAGAAAAAGAGCAGACAAAGTTAGTCCTGAGAATAAGTTTTAACACATTTCACGGTCGTAACTTCAATTTCAGAATATGCTAAAAGTCAACTTTTTAGGTCTAAAAATTTGTTTTCACGGCTATCGTCAGCACAGCAGGTTACTTAAATTAAGGACTCACCACGGGGAAGCGGGGGGGGGGGGAGGGTAGCTGATAAAATTGTAGTTCAGATCCATTTTTACGCCCCAATAAGAGAAGCTGAGCAACTTTATATGTAGTTTAGTAGTTTAGATATTAGGCCATATCATATACTAAGTCTCAAGAAATAAAAACGATTCCTTTCAGGTATTCTTCAACATTACTACCGGCACCTTGTTTGACTAATTTTTCTGAAAGGTATCAACATCCTAAACTGTTTTTGCCTTCTCAAATGTCGCGTGCTGGATTTTGTTTTCAGAAGGCAGAGAATGAAATCATTATCGAAGAACTTGGCGGATTGAGAAAAAGAAGAGAAGATAAGGTAAATGTACTAATTTTTGTGTTATTGGTCATCAATATTCTTTAATATTTCAGAGTTCGTGTAATAAAAACAAGGGGTAGATTTTTATGACCAGATTTTGACATATATTTTCACGTTGTCATGACGATTATGACGTCGCAAAGTTTTAACCTTTTACCTGTAAAGGTTGTATGCCACAATACATTGCGTGCTTGTCGAATTTTACCTCCGATGATCACACAATCTTTGACTTCCATCATGCCAGAGTTGCTCTATCGATGATAATGATGGCTTTAGAAAGAGACGAACGGAATAGGTTTATTTATTTATTTGATTGGTGTTTTACGCCGTACTCAAGAATATTTCACTTATACGACGGCGGCCAGCATTATGGTGGATGGAAACCGGGCAGAGCCCGGGGGAAACCCACGACCATCCGCAGGTTGCTTGCAGACCAACGGAATAGGTGTTACGTGAATAAAACACGGCTTACGCTAGAACGGAACAGGCCTGAACAACAATGACTGATCAGCCAAACCTGTACAGCAAGAACTGAACAGCCAGGCCTGAACAACAAGGACTGATCAGCCAAACCTGTACAGCAAGAACTGAACAGCCAGATCTGTACAGCTAGAACTGAACAGCCAGATCTGTACAGCAAGAACAGATCAGCCAGATCTGTACAGCAAGAACTGATCAGTCAAACCTGTACAGCAAGAACTGGTCAAACAAGCCTGAACAACAAGGACTGATCGGCCAAACCTGTACAGCAAGAATTGAACAGCCAGATCTGTACAGCTAGAACTGAACAGCCAGATCTGTACAGCAAGAACTGGTCAGCCAGGCCTGAACAACAAGGACTGATCAGCCAAACCTGTAAAGCAAGAACTGAACAGCCAGATCTGTAAAGCAAGAACTGAATAGCCAGATCTATACAGCAAGAACTGATCAGCCAGATCTGTACAGCAAGAGCTGATCAGCCAGATCTGTACAGCAAGAACTGATCAGCCAGATCTGTACAGCAAGAACTGATCAGCCAGATCTGTACAGCAAGAACTGATCAGCCAGATCTGTACAGCAAGAACTGATCAGCCAGATCTGTACAGCAAGAACTGAATAGCCAGATCTGTACAGCAAGAACTGAATAGCCAGATATGTACAGCAAGAACAGATCAGTCAAACCTGTACAGCAAGAACTGATCAGCCACACCTGAACAGTGAGAATTTAAAAAAAAATCAGCTTGAAAGCCAGAACCAAACGGAAGAACTAAAATTGACAGTTAAAAGCGAACAAAAGATCAGTTTATTTACAGAGTTACAAACGTCGGGTGAATCCTGAATCTTTGAATTTATGGAATAAGTTGAGTTGTACCTTAAGTTCCGGTTATTCCCAACTTTACATCAAGAATCCTATTGGTCAATAAAATATGTACATATAGGAGCCTTTCAGTAAATGCTGTGAAATACAAGTGTAAAACATGATTTATTGATTTGATTAGTGTTTTACACCGTATACTCAAGAATATTATTTTTTACGACGACAGCCAGCATTATGGTGGTAGGAAATCAGACAGGCTGCAAATAGTTATATATGTTTTTTTTTACTACTTGTAGGCGTTAATAATCAAAGTTTAAATAGTTTTAAATGATTAGAAAAGACACATACACAACAATTAAAGATGGATTGCTAATGCTGAACAGTGGTAAATGGAACAACCGTAAGCCACCCTTCAAACAAAATGGACGTTGCAGGTCAATAATCGCCCGGCCAATTCCCAGAATGACGTTCTCAGAAAAACACAAACACCCAAAGAACTGAAAAAGTATCTAAATTACAAAATTACAAAGAGAAGCATGAATGAAAAGAAAAATAATTTCAACGAGAAGCAGTCTAGAGTTTTCAGTGATGTTAGAGAGACAAGGTATGCACTACGCGAATGAGTAGTAGAATCAGTATTAAAACCGGGTAACATACCTTGTTCATCAGGATAACATCCGAGGAACTAGGTTTTATCTGTAAATTGTGTTAATTTACATGTGTTAATGTGTATACAGGAGCCCCAATCTGAAGCTGACAAGCTTAGATTGCTTACGTGCAAGGCAGTGTGTTTCTGGCCAGCGAACGACTGGTTTCTTGCATGCCTCTGTCTTTGGGGGCTAGTGTTGGACGTTGTTTTGGAAATGGATCTTGCGATCATCGACTTGGAACGCCCTTTACGGACTACGAATGGTATACGAATGTCGAACATGACGCTTATATTTATAACGGTTCACTCAATCCAATCAACTTTAAATTTCAGAACACCAGGGCTATATTTGGCGAAGACCTTGACGGCATCAGGAAGAGACGATCAGTCAAGGTAAGTCACGTAAGTCAAGGTAATAGCTTGTCCATGAGTTAAACAGCGTGAATTGAGCAGCTTAAGACTTAAGTCATTAATTGTAAGCCATTATAAAGCCAAACTCAAACAGGAAAGAGCCCAAATTGTGCTTATTATATTGTTCTGCAGTAAAGCATCAGTGCGCAAATTCTTAGGTTTCTAGAGCAAAGTATTTTTTATTTGTGGCTTTGATCAGCCATAGTGCATAACATAGAACGGAATTGCTAGAGCGGAACAGCTACCAGATCTGAACTATACCTAAAGACACTACAAGTATTAACAACGCATGACATGTACTTATAGAAACACACGCAAAAATGTGCAAACGTTCTTATTTTGAACGCAGACGTTTTATCAATAAACGTGTTACATGTATATGATGAGGCTGTACACGCAAACATTTTTGTTAAGCTACAAGCTAACATCTTTTTTATACCATTGGCATTTTCAGTGAATTATTTCCGCGTTATCTCTAAAATATTGGTGTTTTACAGAAAACATGTGATATGTCTACTGGAGTGTTAAATGGCCGTTTGTATTTTAACATGTATATGCCTATCAGTTTTTGATGTGTACGGGGAGTTGAACAGCTAGTGCAGAGCAGTTAGAACGGAATAACCAGAGTTGATCAACTAAAACTGAACAAATAGAACGGAATAACTAGTGTCCCACGTCTTAACCGATAAATTAAAAGTTGGTAACTATAGCTCAACAACTAGAACTAAAGAATTGAAGATAAAACAACAGAAACCTAGCAACCGGAACTGAATAGCTAGAGTTGAAAGATGTAGAACCGATCTTCTGGAGCCGAACAGTTTACATTGGTCATTTAAAACTGAACGGCTAAACTAAGCTGTCAGAACTGTGCTTAGAAATGCGCAGTGCAGATGTCCTATCAACAGAATTGTACAGTTAGAACTGATCAAATGTAACCGAAGAGTTAAATTAAGCAGTTAGAATCGCACAGTAAGCTAGTTAGATGATTGAAGTACACTGGCGTAACAAAGCCCAGGGATCTACTCCATCTTACCTTTGCTAAAAGCAAGGAAGGCTGGTGTTATTTGCATAAATCACGTTAAAAAAAACAAGAAAAAAACAAAAAACAAAACGAAAAGTGGCTATGGTCAGACACCTATGTTTTGACCATATTAGCTCCGTGACCCACGCGTTTCGTCTTGTATTGCTTTTGGAGAGAGAAATTCTTTATAAGTTTAATTCTCAAGACTTAGAGAATAAGATGACCGCTGACCCTTAAAATGAAGAACATTTTGTTACTGTTGACTTCTTCTTAATTCTGTTTTCAAGACTTTCTAACTTACCAAATACATATATTTTTATGGTACCATTCTACCACTTGTTTCTTACGTTCGCTGACTTCCGGAGTACGGTTTTGGATGCGAAATGCGGCTATTGAAGAGAAGAATTGGTGACTTACACAGTGTAATTTTTTTCCGAACTGATAAATTCTTCTGAAAGCTTGGTGACTGACAGAATATGATCTTTGGGTCTTAGATTCTCAGCTTCACACTAAAAGAAACAAAGGACCGGAGTCAGCCACATCTTCGTGTAAGAAAGTTATGACATAACCATTTCAGCCTAATCATTTAGTGCTTTGGTGATTAACATTTATCCTTATAGTCTCAACTAATTTTCAGCATGTCAAGGAAAATATAATCGTCGAAGACTTCATCGAAACAAGAACCAATCCAGCCACTAACGTAGATCACATGATTTTCTGTTAACCAATAATAATAATGATTAACGACGCTCAGGTCGAAATCTCAGGTTTTGAATGGTGTAAGTCTAAACAGGCATTCGTATGCCAACCGTTAATCAAAATGGACGTCCCAGGTCAACAATAACAATTCCGATTTCCAAAACGACGTACAACACAAAACGTCAATGATAGCAATTTAAATTCCTCAAACCGCTAAGTAACTAATAAAGTATTTAAAGCACTAAATTTGAAGGGAATCACGCAAATAAAAGCAGTCATCAATTTTCACCGATGTTGGAAAGTCAAAAGGAATGTTCTACGCTGAAAACAGTATTCAAATCGTTTATCATGCTAGCATATAAGTTATCTACAATAAAATACATATCTCACATACGCTTTGATTGCAACTTTATAAACTGACGCCAAAAGAAAGTTTACAAAGAGTTCAAATCAATTTATTTTACCAAAGCAAAAAACAGGATGATGAAGTTTAATATATTGAAAAGCCCAATGACTTTAGATATTGAAAGCCTTGAGTAAGAACGGACAAAGCAGCCCTCAAATCATTTTACAAGTGAACAAACAGAGCATGGGTAGAAAAATAGCCATTCCACCCTGGTTAACAATGGACAGAGTATACAAAAAGTTGATTATTTTTAAAACCATTCAACATCAAAACCAATCAATATCGCGTGTGGCCACCCCTTGTTTCAATGAATGCAAAAACTCTCCGACGCATAGAAAGAGTCAGTCGTCTCATGAGATGACGTGGGATTGGAGAGCGAACGCCAGTTCTTGTCGGTTGGCCGCAAAGTGTGACCGTTGTCTTACTTGACGACCCATGATATCCCAAAGGTGTTCTATGGGGGACATATCTGGGGAACGTGCAAGACGCTGACGGCCTTGGCGTCCAGGAGGTTCTGCACAACTCGAGCTGTGTGGCGTTTGTCATGCTGGTACAGGACGCCACGTCGCTGCTGTTGAAGGAATAGCAGGAAAACAGGACGTATAATTTCATCCACATAACATTGAGCTGTTAGGTTCCCGTAGATCATGACCAGTGGTGCCCATTCATCTCCACAAATCCCACCCTACACCGTCACGCTGCCGCAACCAAACGGTACCACCTCCTGGACGCATGATGTAGAAGTTCGTTCGCCTTTTCGAGAGTAAACTCGCCGTTTGCCATCGGCTTGGAACAGCCAGAAGCGGCTTTCATCCGTGAAAACAGCACGTTGCCAATCACGTCGCTGCCAATGGCGTACAATTCGAGCCCATCGCAACCTCTGGCGACGATGTTCGGTTGTCAACAACTGCCCTCTGAATGGTCGATAGGCCCTAATTCCCTGAGCCATGAGGCTCCTGGAGACGGTCTGTCGACTGACCCGGTGACCTAAGGCATTGATTGACGATGACATTAATTGACGATGATACCCGTCTGGGCGTAGTTACCCTAGGCCTGCCTGTTCTTGGCCTGTCCGATGTCTGCCCTGTCTGTCTGTAACGTTGCATCAAGTTTGACACAGTAACACGAAAGCAGCCGAAGGTCCTTGCAGTGTGCGCATGGGTGTCTCCCATGGACACCATACCCAGGGCCCTCTCGCGTTGGAGTCAATAGGGGCATTACTTTGGTGGTTTTTAGTCAGTGTGCAAGTCCAGCACACTGTGTGTAACGTTTTTATACACTTATTACGTGCAGTTGCGGCCATCCATGGGTCACGTGATTTTTCAACTTTCTTCGTTGTCTCAAAACAAATTCGTATGGGCGTATATGACGCTTGTCATGGGAATATGTTTCGTACAGTGTTTTTCTACAATAATGTGGTATTAATTTGCTGAAAAGGCTGGTTAAATTTAACTCACAGAGTCGTAAAGTTTCTTGTTGCCGTCAGTTTATATATCCAACGTGCCGACCTAATTCAACACGATAAAAGAGGCGCCCTTATAAGTCCGGTGCAGGCACAATTATGTGCCAGATTCTGGACGCCCTATTCATATTTACGTACAAGAGAATTATACTCTTTACAAAACTTAAGAAACTTTGAGTGAGTACGTTTGACATCGACGAGTTAGAGAGCACACATGCACATATGCACGCAAGTGGTTTCTACTTTCAGGATGATAAAGAAGATGTCATTGTTGATGACATCATCGAGTGGAGAAAGAAACGTGAAAACGAGGTAAGATCCGTTATCGAAAACCTATTCCGTTTTCATTTTCTAACATACCCTATGTATATAAATTCTGTGTCATGTGTGTAGGATGTTAATTCTCACCTAATTGTTAGCAAATATTCCTTTGATATGTCAGCTTGATAACGAACGCTCGATATCATTGGTCAATGGCTTAGCCACGCGGGATCAGCATCCAATGGTTTGATTATATTCAGGTTTAAGTGACGTTGGGATCTTTTAATTGTAATTAAGATGAATTAACTTTCAGGATAACGAAGGTAGTATAATTATAACGGACGTAGACGCAATGAGGAAGAAACGAGGAGCAGAGGTGAGTTTCCTCAAGGTAACAAGGCGGTTCCGCTAGATTGCTCCCGACATCCATTAGTATAAGGTAAAAGTATGTGTTCCGGATTACGGGGATTAAGATTCCAGCACACCATCACCATACAACATCAACAAGATAACGAAATTCCGATTTTGCCAAATATATATTTTGCTGAATGGCTCATTAGGTTTTATCATTTACGCGTACCACCTGTTTCTTGACACATGAACACGAATATGAACGGAGCACTATACCAAGTTCAGTACCACGACTGATTTGGAAACAGAGACGAATAATACAGGAATATATGTATCCCACACTCTAATGGCGTCTGTGCGGACACATACACACATGTATTAGACGCCCACAAAGGCAAATTCGGAGGGCAATCATCATATTTAAGATCTCAATATTTTCTCCAATGCATAGAAAAACACACCTGTTATAAAGAAAGGAACCATTGGCCAGGCTGATGGAGATGGCGGTAGGCTATAGTTGATGAAGACCTACACCTCCTCGGGAGGAAACACGCTAAAAATGATTCAGTGAACATCCAAAATTATTTACCGTAAACATTTAAGCGTTTATCAGCATTTAACTATTGATATAAACACAATTTATGTTCACTGGGTCATTTGTGATCATTGAACATGTGCACCACATTAATATTTATTCATTTCATATGTTGACTACATAATGCTACTACTAATAACAATAGTCATGTGTAATAAACACATCTCTTTAGTCACTCAACACAACTTTCATGAATAAACGCCAGGACGTGTTTTTAAACTCTGACAGAAATGTGTTTAAACACGAAACAGTTATTTTTAGAGTGAAAGTTTGAAGTCCCATACAACATATGCTTAATGATAACATTTTACGCTGTTGCAATATGATTTTGCAAACCATGCAACGGATAGACATGTATCATAGGAAACAATAAGTGTGGCTTGACGTTTTTCAAGGATATTTTCCGTGCATAGACCTATGTACACCCATTTTTCTTCAAAGCCTCTCCTTGTTGACAAGATGTCTTGATCAGTGCCCAGTCAATTAAATCCATATTTACACATCGATTAGGGACTGGAAAAAGGACTAATGCGATCACCTTTGTGCTTCTATAGTTGAGGGACCAGTTGTTCAAAAGTGTACTACAGTTAAGCTAGCCTTAGGTCTTAATTCCAGTCTCATCCTACTGTAAAGTAAGTGACGCCTTAGTCTGGATTAAAGGTAATACTGTGCTTACTAAGTCTTAATACACTTTGGAATAACTGGGTTCTGAGTTATACATTCATTTTTATGGCCATTATTAGACTGTATTAAAATTTGAAAACCAAAAAGGCACTTATTGTGGACGCTCTGTCCATATTAACTTACAAGAGAATTATACCCTGTGCAAGAAATTATACTCTTTACTTAAGAAACTTGGAGTGAAGGCGTTTGACATTGATGAGTTAATGAACATACATGCACAAGTACACGCAAGTATTCGTAAGGGGTTTCTACACTCAGCTTGAGAAGGAAATTGTCATTGTTGACGACATGCTCGACTGGAGAAAGAAACGTGAAACTGCGGTAAGATCCGTTACAGAAAACCTATTCCAAATTATCACTGGATACAGGGCGATAAACTCGATTCCTGTAAACAACTTCATGCACGTTACCGTAGTGAATTAGATAAAGAAATACTGGTTGTATTGGTTGTTGTTGGTGTATAAACTCTTCGTGTTTTTATGTTGAAAACTTATGAAATCAGAACAACTAAACCTATTGTTTTTTCTTTTTATTTATTTATTTGAGTTATGTTTAACACCTTACTCAAGAATGTTTCAATTTTACGACGGCGATCAGCATTATTGTGGGAGGCAACCGGGCAGAGCTCCGGGGGAAACAAGCCCTATGTAAATAAAGACCGTGTCTTGTGTGTAGGATTTTAATTCCCACTTAATTGTTAGAAAAAATCCGACAATACCGTTTGTAACTGTTGAATACCTGTCACCATTTCCTTTGATATCCCAGCTTGATGCGAACGCTCGATATCATTGGCCAAGGGGTTGGTCACGTGGGAACAAGCAACCAATCACCTTATTATGTGCGGGTTTAAATGATTTTGTGAAGTTCTAGATGTAAATGAAATGGATTGATTTTCAGAATAACAAAGAGAGTATAATTATAGCTGACATGGACGCAATGAAGAAGAAACGGGCGGCAGAGGTGAGTTTCCTGACTGTAACAAGGCGATCCTGCTAGATTTATCCGATAATTATTGTTATCAATGAAAAGTAGCTGTTCCATATTATGGGGATTTAGTTCATAGCATATCGGAACAAATTTCAAGTTTGCCGAATATGTATTTTGCTAAAAGGCTCATTAGTTTTTATCATATACGCGTACCAGGCATCACACGAATGTGAACGGAGCACTATACCAAGATCAGTACCACGACTGCGTTTGGAAACAGAGACCAGTAATACAGGATATATGTATCCTACACTCTAATGGCGTCTTTGTGGACATATAAACACAAGTATTGGACGCCCACAAAGACAAATTCAGAGGGCAATCATCATATTTTAGACCTGAATGCTTTCACCAGCGCTTAGAAAAACACACCTGTTATAAAGAGAGGAATTCTAAATTAGCAGAGGTGGTGAGGGAGGTGGCGGTGGGCTATAGGAGAAAACACGCTAAAATGATTCAGTAAAGTTGATTGCAGTAAACATTTACATGTTTATCGGTGTTTACCACTTGATAAACAACAAAATTATGTTCACTGGGTCATTCGTGGTCATGGGTATTTATTCATTTCATATGTTTACTACGTAATAATAGTCATGTATAATGAACACATCTCTTTAGTTACTCAACATAGCTTTCATGAATACACGCCAGGACGCAGAAATGTGTTTAAAACGAAACAGTTAATTTTATGGTGAAAGTTTAAAATCCCGTAGAACGCATGCGTAATAATATCGTTTTAGGTTGTTGACATTTGATTTTGCAAACGAACTTTTTCAAGGATACTTTCCGTGTTTTTTGTCCCCCCCCTCTCCTCCCCACACATGTTAACAAGATATCTTGATATGTGTTCAATCGATTAAATCCATATTTACACATCGATTTGGGGTTGAAAAAATGACTGATAAGAGCACTTCTAGAGTTCAGGGACCAGTCGTTCAAAACTGTACTATAGTTAAGCCAGGCTTAAATCTTAATACCAGTCTCATCCTAATACAAATTAAGTGACACATTAGTCTGGACTAAAGGTAATACCGGGCTTATGTCTTAATACACTTTTGAACAACTTGGCCTTGTGTTATGCTTCCCTTATTATGGCAATTATCAGACTGTATTAAACATTAAAAGCAAGAAAGGAACTTTAGCTACACACCTTTTTCATAATCTTGTTGATTATGACTTGTACTAGTCCAAAATCCCTTTAGCAGACTTTATGTATCTTCCTGGCAGCAATGTTGATACTGTGCTATAGGCTTCGTAATCTCCCTTGCTTTACTGTACATATAAAAGTCTTCAGAAGCCTTCTCTTTCGATAGCCAATGGCTTTGCTACTAGCGTGCTTCCGCCAGGGGATTTTCAGCCAATCACTGACCGTCCCAGTCTGTATTCCTTTGTTTCCCTTGTTTCCAAACAAATGCATCCACGCTCAGGGCTTCGAAGAGTTAATATGGCTTAGTAAATCACAAGGTAAATGATTTTGGACATCGCTAGCTTGATTACATGAAAATGACTACGAGAAAGATTCTGAATTTACAAGACACTAATCTGATCGCTTTTTAGGTTGAACCCATCGTTATTGAGGATGATGTACTTCATCAGGAACAAGGACCCGACAAGGTAAGATAGAGAACAATTTCTGTGTACTTGTTTATTGACATGATGCTCTTGACGATGACCTGTGTAGAGAGGCAGTCGCACCTCCCACACATACGACATTTCGGAAGGAAGAAACAAGGACGTAGACCAATTCATGCTGGGAATTAGTGGTACAGTGGTGTCTGTATTTACATGTAGGTGTGCATCTACAACACTGAGCCCATATACCGTGCAAGCTTTAGTCAACTTCACAATGAAAATTAACACAGTGACTGCTTCCAAAGAAAACGAAAAAGCCAGTTCTTCGTTTCACCATACAAGATCCTTTATGTAATATTACACCGCTTTGATGGGTATCCAATTTAAGTGTTCGATATTTACATCCTTTGTTCCCCTCACTTCCATTATAGCGATGTAATCTAATACCGCTTTGTTGGGTGTTCAATTTCAGTATTCGACGTTTACGTCCTTTGTTTCATTCCCTTCCATTACAGGGATGTAATGTTTATACCGCTTTGATGGGTATCCATTTAAGTATTCGACATTTACATCATTTGTTCCCCTCACTTCCATTATAGCGATGTAATCTAATACGGCTTTGTTGGGTTTCAATTTCAGTATTCGACGTTTACGTCCTTTGTTTCATTCCCTTCCATTACAGGGATGTAATGTTTATACCGCTTTGATGGGTATCCAGTTTAAGTATTCGACGTTTACGTCCTTTGTTCCTCTCTCTTCCATTACAGGGATGTAATGTTTTGCCGCTTTGATGGGTGTCCATTTAAGTATTCGACATTTACGTCCTTTTTCCTCTCTCTTCCATTACAGGGATGTAATGTTATACCGGTTTGATGGATATCCAATTTAAGTGATCGATATTTACGTCCTTTGTTCCTCTGTCTTCTAATACAGAGGTTGGGAGAGGGGGGGAAGGGAGTTGGCCTCCGTGGCTCAGTAGGTTAGCGCGCTATGATCCGGGCGCCTCTCATCAACGCGGCCGCTGTGAGTCCAGCTCCTGCTGGCTTCCTCTCCGGCCGTAAGTGGGAAGGTCTGCAGCAACCTGCAGATGGTCGTGGGTTTCCCCCGGGCTCTGGTCGGTTTCCACCCACCATAATGCTAACCGCCGTCGTATAAGTGAAATATTCTTGAGTACGGCGTAAAACACCAATTAGATAAATAAATAAATCTAAGACAGGGATATAATGTTATACCGCTTTGATGGGAATCCAGTTTAAGCGATCGATATTTACGATATATGTTTTCTATATCTACATCTTTTGTTCCTCTCTCTTCCATTACAGGGATGTAATGTTATACCGCTTTGATGGGTGTCCTTTTAAGTATTCGACATTTACGTCCTTTTTCCTCTCTCTTCCATTACAGGGATGTAATGTTTTGCCGCTTTGATGGGTATTCAATTTAAGTGTTCGACATTTACGTCCTTTGTACCTCTCTCTTCCATTACAGAGATGTAATATTATACCGTTTTGATGGGTGTCCAATTTATGTTTTCTATATTTACATCTTTTGTTCCTCTCTCTTCCATTACAGGGATCCATCGTTATGGAGGATGTGATTTTGTTTTAAAAGAATTAGGTGAGAAAATAAAAATCTTTCGGAGTGAACAGTAGTATACAGATTGATTCTCCCGAAACATTAAAGGTTAATCTTCAGTTTCCAAAGGAAAAGACTTCTGCTTAAGAGTGCAATCTAACAAGTTGAAATGCCTAATAGGTTCTTTGGGCGAAGAGTCTATGGTGCATGCACACTAAATTATGCATTGGCAAAGTACGTACTAAAAGTGCGTGTTTCATTTTTGTTACAGTTTATAAACGCGTCCTGGTGTTTATTCGCCGCAAAAAGCATGTTCAGAAACTAAACAGATATGTTACTTGGTCTAAACATTGTCATATGTTTACAAAGTAATACTGATGTTTTCAATAAACACAAATACTCATAAATCTCGTAAGCGTTGGTAAAAAAAAAACCCTGTGAACAGATGAAAATGTTAACTATAATAAACACACCTCTTTAGTTACTAGATCTGGCAGCAACCTGGGGATGGTCGTGGGCTTTCCCCGGGATCTGCGGGATTTCCTCCCACCATAATGCTGGCCGCAGTCGTATAAGTGAAGTATTCTTGAGTACGGCGTAAAACACCACTCAAGTAAATAAATAAATCCTTATTTACTAAACAGAAATTTCTCAACAAAAAGACTGGTGACTGATCCCACATAACAAACGTGATCTGGCATGGCCCTGGAATTCTTGTAAAGAAACATTCATAGTAAAGAAGACTTACAAATCCGTTATATTGCATGAGCAAGTCCCTTGCCATGAGCCCTGTAGGGACTAGACTTATTTTTGACAGTTTTTGTTAAGATACCAATAAGAACTGTTTGTTTTATCGGGGTAGTCAAACATGTGTATTGTGAACCTATAAATTGGTGTCGTGTTTGTTAACCACTGAGATGACATAATTCCGATAATATTATCACACATTGTGTTGTACACATACATGTACATTGTACAGCGCCATCTGTTGGTTGGCATATAGATGTAACATATAGTTTCTAACACCAAGTTAGAAAGTTCGACAATCGGAAAATGTTTGCAATCTATTTAACAGCCCTGTAAACTGGAAACAAGTGGTCTGCAGCAAACATTGCGTGAAACTAAACAATAGAGCATTGATGATTGCTTAATGATTCCATGGAGACCTCGGGGACAATGTATGTAGGGAAATCAGGGAAAGGTCACCTGACCGAGAGATCTAGCAATTAAAGGGAAAACATTTTTAAAGAATAAAACTTTGAAACCATGATGATATTCAGGTTTTTTAAAGGTTTATTGTATTGAATGTTTTTAACGCCTTTTAACAACGATACACTTAACACAATAAATATATAAATACATTTACGTAGGGGTCACCATTAACGGTTACTTAGACCTTGACGCTCTTCAGTGTCTGGAGGTAATGTTTTCCGAATTTACCCCATTTACTGCCACATTTCAGCTACTTGACCATAAATAACTTCTGAGTAAGTGGCGTATGGTTGGGAACTGACGGTACTCTGGTGCCTATGTTTATGTGTGCTTGTGCCTCCATGGCCCTGTATACAGGTGCCCCACACGCCTTTGCAAATCTATTAGAGAGATATATTCATATGTATAAAAATGCAAAAATGTTTAAATCAATTTGTGTTGCACTGTGTTGTTAATTTTCATCACCTTATATAAAACATCCAAAAAATGAACAAAAATGTCTTTTTTATTGGCAGGGTAGCATCCAGTTTGATCTAAATCACAAATGGAGGTTAAACATTCCTCGTAACTACTTTTTTGACGGGAATATTTTAACCTCTTTGGTGTATTACAACATTCACTTCTAACTGTTCACGTAAATGCGTAAATAGTAGCAATTTACACGCCCTCGAGCACCACGGCTTATGCAAAATTAGACCGAAACGATCTGATTTTTTATCCCACCATCTTGAACCAAACTTGACACCCAGCCCTTATTTTCGACATTTTCCTTTACTTACAGGAATTCGAGAAATGTTTTGAACCTAGGACTCGAGAAATCGTCGACAGATGAAGCAAAATCCAAATCCAACGATTTCATACATGTACATTTCACTAATCCGATTTCTGTTCTAACACACAGTAGCAGAGAAGTACACTGCACAATTCAAAAATTATATCAACATTTTAAACGTATCTCAGCAACGCACGCATAGGCTTGTAAAACACGTTGTAAAGGAGTTTAGCCTTACCTATGACAACCTATAGGACAGGTATTATATGTCCTTATATGTACACATAAAGGCCTACGCAAAATTATCATTTGTCTTTTACTCTATCTCCATGTTATTCCCTCATCGTAGAAATTATAACCGTCTTGCAAAACAACAATGTGTGTTTGTTGTCTGATCAGCAATCTGTCGGCTCTTGGAGCACAGTTTATTTACTTATTTCAAGTCCAGCTCATGAGGTATTCCTCTCCGATCATACGTTGGAAGATCTGCTGGCAGCCTGCGAATGGTCGTGAGTTTCCCCCTCTAGGCTCCGGCCGGTTTCCTCCCACTATAATGCTGGCCGACGTCGAATAAGTGAAATAGTCTGGAGTACGGCGTAAAACACCAACCAAATAAAACAAATAAATATCTACTTATTTATTGATGATTTTACCCCAGAATGAATTATGAATAGTTCAATTATATGACGGCGGCAGACATAATAATTCAAATTCAATATTCGATCTCTCTCGATAATTACACATATTTTTAATAAGGAATGAACACGAGAGGTGTAGAGAACACTGAGCTTTGGTGCAGGCTGTGAACCATTTTGGATCGTGCTGGAATACTGCCCTTGGAGATTAAAATGGTAATTTTAACGCTCTGTGAGCTTTTTTTGTTTTTATCCTCAAAAATGATACTTTGTTGAATGTATCAATTTGACGGCGTGGACTCTCCCTCCCAAAAAGAAGATACGATATATGTATTTACACCTAATGATTCTTCGTCGTCATATAACTGATAAACTGTTAAGTACGACATGAAACTCGGGGCATACATACACACGCTGATTGGTATTTAGTGCCGTAATCAAGAATGTTGCACGTATATCACCGTGGTGTGGGGCATGTAGGCGCAGTGTACCAAAATACCATCAAAAGTAGACCATCGACCTTCACCAGTTGCCGGACACACCTTCTGATTTAAAGCCAGAGCCGAGACAGCGCAACCTTAATTTCATACGTGAACTTATCAGTCAAGGGCCTTCTAGTTGCAGCACTTGATCTATTCGAGACAGCCAAGCCTCCGTAGATGTATGTATTTTAATGTGAAAATTTTGATTAATTAACTTTAAACATGATAGGAGATAAGCATCAACGACTCCGACACCGACAGATGAAAGAGAACAAATAAAAAACAACAAAAAAAAAAACACATGACTTTCCATGGGCATCTTATACATGCTACAGCCGCAGGGTAAGAGATGTTCGGACAACCTTGACGTCTTCATTGTGTGGATGTGTTTTAAAAAGTTATAAAAGACACTGAATAAAAATATCTGTACCACAAATGTTTTAAAATTGTATACACCGCTTGTGGATAAAGACTTCTTATATACTACCTGCATCATAATTGATATCTGGAAATGTTTTGTGTGTTTAAGGTATATAAAAAAGGCAAGGAATTCTTTAATGTCAAGGTCGAATCGTATTGTGTTGTGTGGAACAAGGGGCGCTAAGGACCCTGTTTCATGCGTTTAAATAGGCAGTGAAGTACAACAATTGTCTTTGTCTGTATATCTTAGGGTTAAACAATGCTCAAATATTACCTACAGCATCACTAATGTCTGGAAATATTTTTGTGTATCTAGGATGTAAAAAAAAAATTACTGAATACTTTATGTCAAGGTGTAATCAGACCTTGCACGGTGTTTGCTAAAATACAACAGAATCCGAAATACATTACACTTTTCATATTCAGTCCATGATTATATGGTTCAAACAACACTTCCGTGAATCTCACTTTTCGCGTCATACCGCTGTCATCATTAAGGATGGTTTATTTATTTAGTTTTTATTTATCTGTTGAATGGAGTTTTACGCCATACTCAAGAATATTTCACTTGTAAGACTGCAGTCAGCATTATTGTGGGAGGAACACGTGCAGACTCCAGGGGAGACCCACGGCCACGCTCAAGTTCTTGCCAGACCTTCACACATTAAGCTCTTTTCCAATTTACATGTCGAATATTTACTTTTAATGCAGTAACATTATAATTTTAAATATGTGTTAAAATCAATGAAAAAAAAAACTGAATAATTTTGTAAATTCGTTTGGTTGTTGGCTGACATTATTTTGATGACTATTCGCAATGTTAATGTGTATCAAATCCCTAATTAACAGTACAGTCACGTAACCGAAGGTTGTTTTTTATTTGTTACTTTGTTAGATAACGTCATTTCCTCTCAGGGTTTATTGTGAATATGTGAATACAACGAGCATTGATCCAGAATTATTTTTTATTAGAAAACCATGTAATTTACATGTAGTTTTGACATCTAGAGAGGGCAGGGATTTAAAAGATGTTAATCCTGATAAAAAAACTATGAAAAATCCCACGGTGAGTTTGCAGGTGTCAGAAGAAGCTCACTGCTTTGTGGGGTTGGTATAAATTATACACTGCTCTGCTTTGATCCAATCTGGCGGGTAAGAAGCTTCACTTCTCTAACGCATATACGATATACTAGTATTTGAGTCTACAAGGGTTGTTATCTCAGTGTTTTTATACCCAACGAAGATGTTTTGTATTGCTATATTATTATTTTTATTTCGATAAGCTTTTGACAAAGTATTGAATAGTATTTTTTACATGTAAGATTTTCTCAGCGCGCTGTGTTCGACGGCCTCCATACAAAGCTGACTGCCTTCATAAAGATAAATATTATTCCGTGAGTACGGCATTTACAAAGGTAACATATCATTAAATGTAGTTTGTAAGTAGATTATTTATTTATTAATTTGATTGGTGTTTTACGCCGTACTCAGACTATTTGACTTATTCCACGGCGGCCAGCATTATGGTGGGAGGAAAGCGGGCAGAGCTCGGAGGAAACCCACGATGATCCGCAGGTTGGTGGCAGACATTCCCATGTACGGTGTAAGTAAGTTATTGTTCCTCTGATTTCACAGGAAATATGAAGATTCCGATGGTGCTGGCGGCGTTTTTCCTGATATGTACAAAGGGACATGTGTATAGCAGAAAAGAAGGTTAGCACGTATAGTCAAATGCAACATATACAAACACCCAGCCACAATACAGCTACCACTACTTATACGAGCTCTGCAGTTTGCCACAATAGTTTGGTCGTGCAGGGTCCATGGAGGCTGAATTACCGCAGACATAAACTTAGTGATTGTGAAAAGGATGTTCCCCACTCTGTCACGGTTCAAACCCTCGGGATAACCGGGTCTCAGATGATCTTATAGGGTATGTAAAAGGTACTATTAAACGAGGAGTGTGATTTTAAGGAAAATGAAGAAAAATATGCCCGAAAAAATTAGAATCAGAATTTTTTTCATACATGATATATATCTTATATTTTCGAATATCAGCTCTATGCTATGCATATTACGTGTCAGTTGATGGGAATATTTAGAAATGACGTCATCGAAGAGCATGCCAGGAAGCGATACAAGCTTAGTGTTTCTCCCCAACAAAGTTGTTTTGACAACCGAAGAAGAAAGTTGAGAAGCTTTTATGAACCTTCATATGTTAGGCTACCTTCAAATGTTAGGTCCTAAATTTCAAATTCAGAAACAAGAGCCAAGCATTTCATGTGTCCTTAAACTAATCCAAAGTGTGGATGTGACAGAGCCTTATATGACCCAGAGGCCTCTCACTAAGGCGGTCGCTTTGAGTTCATGTCCAACTCATGATTGCTTCCTCTCATATGTCGGAAGGTCTTTCAGCAACCTGCGTACGGTATGCCCGGTTTCTTCCCACTACAATGCGTATGAGGGAACTATTCTTGAATAGGCCTACGACGTAAAACACCAATTAAAATAAGAAATAAAGCAATTAATTATAATAGATTATATCTTGTGTACAGGAATATTATTTTCCCAAACACGTACGTAATTAATCATACACTTGATTAAATAGATTAAATCGTATACCTCTCGTGGACACGGTTGATTTAAGATGTACCGTGAGACTACCACAAATCCCATTATGCCTCAATGGATATGTAAAAATATGTCACATATCACTTAATAATTTTTACCTCCCACACCAGTATCTATAAAAAAGTTATCAAAAGGCTTATGGGGTAAAGTGAATCAATGTTAAGGTTTTGAACAGAATCATGGCAAATTTACCCAGAAATAATGACTGAAATATATTACAATGTGAACAATAAGATTTTCCGATATCACTAGAACTTTTATTTGTTTATTTGATTCGTGTTTTACACCATACGCAAGAATATTTCACTTATATGAAATCGGGCACAGTCCAGTAGAAACCGACGACACGAACTTTTTAAGAACACTGCGTACAGTCTGCGTACAACGCTCTTCAGCCGTGTTGAAATTAGCACTCCGTCGCCGGCTGTGACCTTTGGAGTTTTGAGGCTGGAGTTTCTTTCTACTGCTAACAAACTGCAACATTTCAGTTTCCCTTGAAAGTTGAAATATTGAATTTCTTCAATATTCTGACGTAACTAAGGTTATATTTTTGAGTTTATTTAGGTGCCTCCATCTCTCTTCCTAAGTAACTCAGATAATATTATTTCTGATTTGTTCTTTTAAAGGAAATCGTAAGATATATTACCAATGGATTGTAATTCAGTGCTCAGTGGCCTAAGAACGTTAAAGGCGTTTTGGAATGCATATAAACCGTAGTGGTTCGCATCAGTGTCAAGCTGAGCATCAGACTACTACAGTGTGATACCTGTAGGCCTATTTGTGTATATCACGTTAACGCAGCTTCCCTGGCTAGATACTAAAACGTTTACTCGATACATCAATCTGACCCTTGATCAGTGACGTCAAGTGTTTGAGTTGAGATCTCTATTTCGCCTAGGGCTTCAAGTCAGATATGTATCCAGGTACCTGCAAAGGTCGGTGGTTTATCCCCACTCATTTCTTTTTCCAGCTTTAAACGAAGTGATAGTGCCCCTAGCTCTGTGTTACAATGCTGACCATGAGAGTTTCAGCTATTTTTAAGTACCGGCTTAAAATTACTCAATCGGAAGACAGACGTATGGCAAGACGTGCTGATATTGTATTACTTAATGATTATGTATCACGAAACAAGGTTAACTGGATATCAAAGTTACATGATTTGTTACATTCTCTTGGACTTAGTCATGCATGTTACGCCGAGTCGGTAGGTAACGTTAAAGTCTTCATGTCACTTGTAATGCAGTGTGTAATTGATATATTTATACAAGATTGGCAGGGATGACTCTCATATATAAGTAAAGGATACTTCTGTATGGAATTATGTACCTTCTGTCTACTTAAACATTATCGCGATACAAAAGTTTAGGGCGGCAATGGCCATGTTAAGAACTTCTTCCCATAGACTATTAATCGAAACTGGGAGGTAGCACATATCTAACAAACTTTCTGTTGAAGAAGGAAAACGTAGTACTTGTAATATTGTTGAAGATGAATATCATTTCGTACTTGTTTGCTCATTGTATTAAATTATAGAGAGAAATACATTTCCCAGTGTTATACTGTTAATCCAGATAGAAGAAAATTTTTGGAACTGTTGACTAATGTACAGTTATTATGAAGCTTCGCACTGTTTTTTGAAACATCTTTTAGATTAATGGAGTCTTTCAGTCGTGTATTAGCTTACATGCAGCATCACATGCTTATTGGCAGTTGTCTATACAGGTTATAAATGTTGATGTCTCCTGTCCATCGTCACAAAGTGATAAGTTATATGTTTGTATGCTCATGAGCCATGGGCCCCATGCAATAATAAACTATGTTATATATGTCTCTTTTGTTTGTAGCTGCTGTGGACAAAATTAAACGGGCGTACGCCGCCTGGAATGAGGCCGTTCGAACTAAAGATGTGGAAGCTTTCACCGCCCTGAACACAGACGACATTGTCTACCTTCCCCCAGACGCGAAGCCTTTATCTGGGAAAAAAGGCGAGAATTATTTCATTGACTTTTTTGTTTCTGCCCAGCAGCGCTTTACAGCCTTTAAGGTCAGACGCTAGACCATCTTAAAGACCAATTTGCTTCTCTCCTACATGGTGGACTAGCTTGTTCATCATTGTTGAATACTTTTTTCCGTAAATGCACCAGATTATTCGAAATTACGGCAGAGCTCAGCCTTTGCTACTATTCTCTTCCTACGTATGGAAATATTTTCTCCCGTACAAACAGACTTATAAATCTACGCGTCGAAACAACATTCGTATTCGAGCGATCCACCAAAATGGACGTTCCAGGTCAATAATCACAAGACCAAAAAAATAAGAAACCGGAGTAACAGCTAAGTAGCAGTCAACAGTTTTCAATAATGTTCGAAAGGCAGAAGTTATGTTCTAGGCGAATGAGTGAAATTAGTATTCAAACCGTGAATAACTGTACATACATTAAGGTATTTTGTTTTTCAATTGTGAATTCTCTGGCCGTATTTGGGAAGGTCTGCCAACAACCTGCTGATGGTAGTGCCGCCGTCGTATAAGTGAAATATTGTTGAGTAGGGCGTAAAACACCAATCAAATAAATAAATAAATAAATCATTTGTGAACGGATGTATTTTATATTTCCAGCTGTTCGGAGGCGCACTTCCAAAGCCTTTCGCACAAGTTCGAATCCGAGTGTCTTAACATTCGAGGGAATAGCCCTGGAATGTGGCGATAGCTTTGTAGTCCAACATACCGGCAGGCAAACGGCAGCCGACGGAAGAGTCCTCACGACAAGGTGAGTTGCAAGTTAAGGCATAGTTCCTGTCTCTGGTATCCAAACAAAGCAACAAAACATTAGAGAGTCAGGCCGAGTAAGACAGTGGAACGTCAGTAAGCCAGGCCAAGAGAACATTAGAGAGCTAAGCCACTTATGTCAGCAGAACACTAGAGAGCCAAGCAGAGTATATCAGGTGTCACGGTGGTCACGTGGTTCAAGCTTTTCGTGTAATATGATTTTTCCGTTACTGCGTTGCCTTTTATTTTCCACTGACCCTTAGCTTAATGCAGTATATTGTCCTATAATCTTATTTGATTAGCACATTTTTAATTTATGGAAATTTCAATGCACGGCTTCCTTTTTGGAAGAGCATATATATATTAATTCACTTTGATATCTCTTTTTATATACGAATATATGTGTGTATGTATGCTTGATATTTTACATCGTACTTTACAATTTTTCAATCATTTTTCGTCGGGGGAGCAATTATACTTTGCTTTTTTTTTTTTTTAGCAGGGCGGGCCCATACCGCCAAGGTACGGCCGCCAATGAAACATTATGTTGAAGACACCATATATGATACCTTGCCCATTCACGTTATACTAAAACCGGGCAAGTTTCCCTTCTCTAACCTTTCAGTTCTAAGCACCATGTGAAGCAGAAACAACTTTTTAAGGTTTTTGGCATGGTCCAACTCCAGGCCTTTGCAATCCATGTAAATATTGGTGTGTACATTTAGGGATCATACTTACATAACACATTGTCCTGTCTTTTCCAGTGGTGTGCGTATCATGACCATAGAAAACGGAGTAGCGAAGGTAAAGCTGTCGATCTATAACAGAGATTCCCCAAAGGAAGAGCCCACAAAACAACCCAGTCAACCAGTCTACCCGTACAACAACTACTACTACCGGGGCTACAGTAATTATTACAACTCCCCGGGCCATCGCCGTTACTGATACAATCAACAAGAACCAAGGCTTGACCTATACGACCTTTAGTTACAAGTTGTAACTTCTATCTTTAAACTACAATTAGTTTACCTATTCTAGTTTGAAGTTGCAAGTTACAAGTTGAATTTGTAACTTCTAACTAAAAGTTTCTATTAATCGATTGAAACTTCTGACCACGCTTTATACAGACAGTGCTCTGTACTCTTAAATTCTACCGCTTTTAATGCAGTGGCACCATCTGCTTAATGTTGTATTCTTGTTGTTGTATAGCATATTACTGTTCAAAATATTCCTTAAAATATACGTCGAAGTCAAAGAAAAACACGAACATGAAGCATATGTCATATGAAAGCCCATTAAACACTGCTGGTAAAAGTAGTTCGATTCATTTATGTTTTTTTATTATTTTTTTTTCGACCTATTAAATCGAATTTCAAACTTTGGATTCTGCATTAGCCCTGTCCCGCCATACTGAAAACAGTGACGTCATATCCGGTTTTCACAACTTGATACAAACAGACCGATAGATTTCATCATTCGAAATGCATATACACATAAAAATATGTAGACATTCACCAAATCGATCTTGAAGCGAACTACATTAAGCAAAAATAAAGATTTGACGTCACTGATATCCGCTGGGTCCCGACAGACCATGGTAGAATCCGGTATTTTGGAAGAATATTTCTCGGTTAGATTAATTGTACCGAAGTAAATCGAATTACCTTTTTGAACAGTGTTTAATGATGCTTCATCTGATAATGTTCTCCAATATAGTGTTCCTTCCTTGCCCTTAAAGTTGTCGACTATTATTGTATCTGGCTAATCGTTGTTTTTTAATTAAATGGAGCAATTATAAAGTACTGAATGCTTCTTTAGTTCTTGCCTTGTATAATCATTGTAGTCTATATATGTCACCGATGAAATATTTGCATCGTCTATATAGCGAGTGTTATAAGAAGTTTAATTGTACTCTAACAGTTTGAAAAAACATATGAATGCAGTAGTTAATAAAATCCCATGGCTTTTGGAGAACCTTTTCAATCGCAACCCTCACCAGGCCATATTTTTCTCATTCACTAAACGGCATATTGGTGGTCTGTTGGCCTTATACAATCCATATATGACAAAGCTTGTGAAAGATACATTCGCTGGATTTCAAGAAAACAGCAGACTCTCCAGATAGTAAAGAAAAGAAATTCTGTAATTTTAATTACTCTTTTGTTTGTTTTCAATTGCAAATAGTTAAAAGGTAACCTATTTACACAATATTAGACTGAACTTTTTGGATTCAATCCCTAAAACCTTCACTGTCAGTACCACAGCCTCGGGCCTTTGTACTGCTCAGAGACAACAAAGCTAATGTGTCAACAGCCGCTAAGAATAAATCGCATTTGTAATCAAACAGGATAATATATGAAATTATATATTTGAGATCGAAGATGAGCCAAATCCAGCTGCTGATATAATATACATCTTTACAAATACACGCAGCTATTGGTAGTTTTTACGTCTGCATACACGTGTTTATCTTCATGTGTTTAGATGTTTGCGTGATGTACGTGATTTTTCATGCTAATTTGGCCAAAGTTTTGCCGTTTTGATGAGATTTATTTGCGATAGTGAACTATAAAGACTACGCATACGTAAATTTACTGACGATACAGTATTCTGTTATAAACTGCTTTAATTTTGATTATTCATTCATTTATTTATTTATTTTATTTGATTGGTGTTTAACGCCGTCCTCAAGAATATTTCACTTATACGACGGCGGCCAGCATTATGGTGGGTGGAAACCCACGACCATCCGCAGGCTGCTGGAAGACCCTTATTTATTCAAGAGTGAATTTCACTTATACGACGGTGACCATTGTTATGGTTGGAGGAAACCCAACACAGGCGTTCATCCGCGTTCATCACAGTGGAAACGTTCATCCGCTGGTTGCCAGCAGAGCTTCCCACGTACAACCAGAGAAAACACAACAAACACAAATTGTTCTTTGACAAAACATATATATTTTTTTACGTTCAGGATTATTATGGATATACATGAAAAGACAGATATCATTTTAACACCATTTCACCAGACGTGTTCTAAGTCAGATACACTGGGCTCATTCTACAAGTATCGCTTAGGTCTGAGCGCCTTAACATTTCGCTGAAGACTTCAACTATAAAGCTCTTAAACGTTATATGCTTATGTTCTTAAACGTTAGATTACTCACGTATGGTTACTGGTCGATGTGCGTTACATCGAATTCATACCATGTCTAATACCGAAGTCATCAGCTACCCGCAAATAGTGCAATAGGCCTGCATGCTTTACACCGAGGGGATCACCTACATAATGTAATAGTTCTATGTGCGTTAAGTTTTTTTTATCTAGACAACGATTAAACAATTCTCTCAATACACGTTCAACACAGAAATGAAACATAAACTCTGGGTTGTGCAGTGTACTGGACTGTTACGATACGTTACAACAATAAAAAAAAAATGTTAGGTTATTAATGATAGTATTCCATTAATCGACGATTCCTTGATTCCTCGGGTCAAATTAATCTTCCGAATCCTGTTAATAAAGGAGGAAAATTGTAAATTAATTATCTCGAATCATTAGTTCGAATATGGGTGGGAAAACATGAAAAGGTTCATTTATATTCATTTTTGAAATTGAGCGACAGAAAACTTCAAAATAATTTGCATTTCATGGAATGAAAAATATAAGTTTGGGTCCCTCTTTTGCAGTTAAGTGGGTGGGGGAGGGGGAGATAAGCTATATCTAGCATTTTAAGTTAGTAGAAAACACTTAAACATGTACAGAGAATAAAATCTATTCAGTTAGAGTGTGAAGATGTTCACCTGGCGGTTCCCTGCGCGATTTAAGCGTAACATTCTCATAGGTTGCCGAAGTCGACTGTTTAAAGGCGTATTCAAAGATAGCCCTATCGTATGACACTATACAATGATTGTAATGGAATTAAGACATACAGCATAGAGAGAAAAACCAGAGCAGCGACGGCCGGTGATAAACGTACAGCATACAGAGAAAAACCACAGCAGGGACGACAGTGTGATAGCCGTACAGTATGGAGAGGAAAACAAAGCAGCGACGACAGTGTGATAGACGTACATCATGGACGTACGACATACATAGAAAAACAGATTAGGACAACAGTGTGATAGACCATACAGCATAGAGAGAAAACCAGAGCAGCGACGACAGTGTGATAGACGTACAGCATAGAGAGGAAAACCGGCAACATACAGCATAGAGGAAAAAATCAGAGCAGCGAGGGGAATGTGATAGATGTACAGTATGGAGAAAAAATCAGAGCAGCGACAAACGTGTGCCAGCTAACAAATGGTCACACGTCACCGGTGAAATACGGCCTCTTTTGAATTTACCTCAGTTATGGTTTTATTCTAACTGTTTATGTAAATACATAAATACACACATACTTGCAAATTTACACGCCCCTAGCCTCATGGCTTGAGGAGAAATAAGTAAACAAAAAAGAGTGATGTTAAGTGGAATGCACTAGACGTCAGTGATCTAGAATTACTCAAAACGCAGTGTTGTCATCACATTTAAGACACAACAGCATTGAAACAATGCAAGGGAGCCAAATCCCGGAGATGCTTAGTCCACTAGCAGGGTTCTGTTATGCAGAAATGCCATGGAGTTAATAAGTCATCCGCAAGTCAGATAAAGATAACAACAGTAGGTAGTGAGGACCTCGGAACATATGTTAGTCCATTATCATGTATATAAACAATGTCGGCATATATCTGTGTCATCATGTATGCTATGAGCTAAATATCCGTAATACAGAACGCTGTTTTTCATCCATAATAATAGCTGTCGGGGGCAATCAAGCGGAACCGAACTGTTACTTTGAGGAAACTCACCCGCGCTGCTCGTTTCTTTCTCATTATGTCTGTGTCCGAATTAATTATACTCTTCTCGTAACCCTGAAAATCACTCAAGTTTAGTTAGATATAGAAGTTCACAGAATCACTTACACCTCCAAATAATGAGGTGATTAGTTGCTTGTTCCCACGTGACCAGCCCCCTGACCAATGATACTGAGCGTTCTCATCAAGCTGAGATATCAAAGGAAATCGGGACAGGTATTCCACAGTTACAAGCCGTACTGTCGGATTTTTTAAAAGCAATTTAGTGAGAACTAAAATCCTGCACACAGGACATAGTCTATATTGATATAGAACATGTCACAAAATGAAACGGAAAAGTACATTCAGAAAACCATAAAAAATAACAATAGTACCGAGTTACATTTAAAACTATTTTATTTTGAATATGTTATACGTGTATCTTTGTATTCAAAGTACTTTTTCGGAAGCGAATTCTGCCCTAAATAAGTTTCGTTGCTCCAATCTCAAAGTTTTTCAATATCAAAACACTAAAACAGAAGTGAGACACAGACTTCAGGAGTCGAATTTGTACGCTAAGAACAGGCTTATTAAATTATTGCGGTAGCGTATATGTATGTTACATATAACAAGAAATTAAATCACCAACATGATCGACAACAAAATCATTTTTGAAATCGTGACAAATACTTGAGATTATGAAGTTAGATATTAATAAGCAAAGTACTATATAACTGGTTTGTATCTGAAACACTTTTTATCAGGAAATTTTTACAGGAGAGTTAAACGTAATCCTTGTATTAGACCCTCATTCTATTTTCTAGGAGACCGGGAATGAAGGACCTAAATACGACATTTGTGTACCATTTATCAACCATAAGACGGACAACAGAAATTTATCATTCAAAATCGGATTCAGAGATATACTGAAGCGGTTTGGAAATGTTCCAATTATTATTTTTAATTTGAAAAGTATACGTGAACGCGATATTCGTGATGCCAAATTTTAAAGATTTCTCACCATTGCTTCTCGTTTCTTTCTATAGCCGGCGATGTCTTCGATTATGACACCTGTGTTATCCTCCTGAAACATACATCAACGTTATGAGAATGCAGCGAAAATCACTTTACCTGTATCATCAATTCTTGAGAATGGTGCTTAAAAGTAAGCACTTTGCAACGAAGATTGCATTACGTATGTCATTAATATATAAGAGCAAAAGTATGAAATCTGCAATTTTGCAACAAAAAACAACATTCTGTAAATCTACTGTAACAGAGTTTATTTAGAAAAGAAAAGGGTATTACGTTAGTGAACAATTCCTGAGAACAGAGCTCGGATGTCAGCAGTTCGCAACAAATATCACATTCCGTTTGTCACATGTTCTTCAGATCAAAAGAGAGAAACAGACAAAGTGTAGAACGATCGTGGTATAAATTGTATGTCTGGGTTTTGTGTGTGTGTGAGGGCTGTGCTTTTACAACGTTGATGACCCACCTTGGCTGCTCGTTTCTTTCTAATTCCAGCAAGATCGTTATTAAACTATTAAATCTGGCGAAATGTCGTATAAATCATAACATCTAAAAATATACTGATAAAACTTCACATCTGCCAAATGTTTGTTACATCATAACTGGCAACATGCCAGATAAACCATCTAAACTGGCAAAATACCTGGTACATATCAAGCCAAAAAGCAAAAAAGACAAAAAGACATTTGTCACAACAGTCGCATGTATCAAATACATTTGTCTCAACAGTCGCATGTATCCCAGACATTTGTCACAACAGTGGCATGTATCCCAGACATTTGTCACAATAGTCGCATGTATCCAGCCAAAGTAAAATATAAATTTAAATTATTCGTTGAGAGTAAATCTCATGGGAATATACGAAGTCAGGATTCATTTTTAATATACCGTTAATTAATCTTCAAAGCGCTTGGTAAACGCTCTTAATTTCTTCTGCATAAAACGATGCACTTTGGTTTCTTACCAATTTGATATTTCAATTATTTCCCCCAAAAGAAATTTCTTTGGGACGAAATGAAAGAAAGGTACAATTTTCCCACAAATATTTCAAGACCATCTCCCCAAAATATATACGTGGAAATAAATATCTGAAGGAAGTTATAAGGGTTAATGGACTCATAGCCTGAATGGATCCGGATGTTTTATACAAAGGAAAAAAAGTGACCAAAACCAAGCCGACTCCATGTAGAGCGTAATTTTCTGATCCTTACATTTTGATGGCCTAAAATAGAGCGCTTTCGGTATAGTCCACCGAGGTTCTTCGGCTTTTAATTGGCAGCTGAAACCAAATGTCGCCTTCCGGTTATTGTTTTATACATGCGTATTCCACAGATCTATGCTAATGGGATGCAAGCCTTTTGCGGTGCGACGGGGCAATCGAGGCAACGGAACTCCATAATTCTCTGTGTGTCCGTTTCACAAGTGTACTGGCACAACCAAGACCTTTTTATGGATAACTGTTTAGTTCACGTAACGTTAGTTCTTCCTATAGACGTATCGTTTGTCTTACCTCAGTCTCTCGCTTCTTCTTCAGCAAGACATCATCCTGAATAATAATTGAACGCTGTGGAGAAAACAATGTGCAGAATGGAAAGATAACAGAAAAAGTTTAATAAACAGGAGTTTAGAGTAGACGAATGATGGAGAGAGTCGGGTGATGGAGGTTAACACTTAACTTGTGTGAAACTTAAAGACAAACTAAAGCGAACTCACTCCCCGAAGAATCCTATTGTTTTATATGGTTCCCTGGCCCATTGTTTTGACGCCCCAAAAGGACACAATGTTTTGACTATAAAAAACCTTTAGTTATGGCTGTTGCACGAAGAGTTTATTAGCTCTTACATGTACCCCAAGCTTCTCGATTTTTTCTGGCTACCATGTCCTAAACAAGAATATTATTCTGGGGCAAAATTTAAAAAAATAGAAACTTATCAGTGATCCTATTTTGAGGAGTTTGGGTTTCTTGCTTGTTTATCTGCCACGCACCCTGTGATGTGTTACACTATAAAAATTGTTACCCTTTCATAGACATCGGTATGTGGTAAAGACAGGTATATTAATTCCGGGTCGGGTCACACCAAATACTTTAATAATTGTACTTGCTTCTGCCTCGATTGATGCTCAGCACTGAGAGGTTAGAGCAAGGAAACATGACTGGTTGGCCCAGTGTGAGTATAATGTCACTGGGTGGGGTGTCATGTCTGGTGTCTACGGCATGATACTTCAATGACTGTAGCGATTTGGCGGAATGGGCTCGCCTTGCCACAGTTAAGAACACAAAGTCTATAAACCCACATCTAATGAGTGAAACATTGATAAACGCGACGTTAAACCTCAAGCATACATATACATACACGACGTACATATTTAATACTGCTGGAATAAATGCCATCCGATGTCACTGTTAAGTTACTTCATAATTATCCTCAGCTGATGATGTACTAAATAATATGGCGTGTACGGAAAACAACTGTTCAGTATAATTTATGACGTACAGCATAGAGAGTAAGACCAGAGTAGCGACGAGAGTGTGATAGACGTACAGCACAGAGAGTAATACCAGAACAGCGACGACAGTGTGATAGATGTACAGCATACAGAGTAATACCAGAGCAGCGACGACAGTGTGATAGACGTACAGCATAGAGAATAATACCAGAGCAGCGACGACAGTTTGATACACGTACAGCATACAGATCAATACCAGAACAGTGACGACAGTGTGATAGACGTAGAGCATGAACAGTATTACCGGAGCAGCGACGACAGTGTGATAGACGTACAGCATAGAGAGTAATACCAGAGCAGCAACGACAGTGTGATAGACCTACAGCACAGAGAGTAATACCAGAGCAGCGACGACAATGAGATAGTCAGGTGTAACTGGTGAAATACGGCCTTTACAAAAGCCGATATAATGTAAGTGACCCATTGCGTGTGATGGTCATTTCGTTTCTGTATAAAATCGCCGATATTTAAGATAATCTAAACCCTCAAGTGAAATCCGGATGCAAAAGCACTGCTGGGGATGAATCTATAATTGTATGTTGTATCTTCTCATTTGTATCCATCAAAGCTGTCAACACGGAAGTAACTGCGTCCTTTTTAGAAAAAAAGGTATATTTAAACACTTGCGTAAAAGTTCCGACCCTTTGTATTATTAATTTAAGGTAATTAAGCTAATTTGTATTACCTTCCCTGGATTAGCATGCTTGGGCTTTGCGAGTAGTACTGCATCCTCAATGATGATTTCCTGATAAGAAAACGATCACATTCACTGTCATGCCCCATATGAAATTAATAACCCAACATCAGCCTTCAATAGGGGGCTATGTGGCTCAGTTGGTTAGCGAGCTAGCAAAGCGTAATGACCCAGGAGCCTCTCACCCACGCGGTCGCTGTGAGTTCAAGTCCAGCTCATGCTGGCTTCCTCTCCGGTCGTAAGTAGAAAGGTATTGCAGCAACCTGCTGATGGTCGTGGGTTACCCCCGGGTTTCCTTCCACCATAATGCCGGCCTCCGTCGTATAAGTGAAATATTCTTGAGTACGGCGTAAAATACCAATCAAATGAAATAAATAAATCAACCTTCATTAGATGACCCATTGACCCATTCATCTAAAGTAGAATGGTAAGAAGGAAAATCTGAAGATGAATTAAAGCACTGCAAAGTTCAAAAAAGGGAATTCTTAGATCATAGTAATTCTAAAGAAGGATTTTGTTTATAAGCGATTAAGCGAACGAACAAAGTATACATACAAATACATGGGTTGTTTGTTTGGAACAAATGCAGTTAAACCCTGTACTACTATATAACCTTTAAACAACTTTGTCTTACATGTCTATCTAAAAGTATTTTTGCGCACACCCAAACATCCTCTCTTTTGCTTGCATATAACACACCACATATTTAACAAGAACTTTGGAGGCTTGCCTAAACCAAAAAATCACCGTTAGAAACACTTATTCCTGTAGACACTATAATAGGAAATGTACTTTCATTTCCAGGATAATTCAGTTGAGTTTCTTTAAAGGATTTGATAAACTCCCGTTAACGTGAACGTGAAGCAATAAAATGTTTACTCATATACATGTACGTACTCGTTTCTTTCTGAAGCCGGCAAAGTCATCGATAACAATAGTCTCTTGGTGATTCTGAAATCAGATACATCAGATGAACATGGCAATAGGGATGAAGTCTACTACACACTGTGTATTAGATAGAGAGATAGAAAAAATTTAAATAACAAATTTACTCTCTAATGACTAACGAGGGTCTGACAGCAACCTGCGGATGGTCTTGTGTTTCCTCCGGGATTTGTCCGGTTTCCTCCCACCATAATGCTGACCGCCGTCGTATAAGTGAAATAAAGTATAATCATATAAATAAATAAATAAGTCTAATGACTAACAGAGGGTTTAGTCCAGCGTATAATACCAATCAAATAAATAAATAAATATTTGTATCATTTATTGTTCTGATATCCAATTAATAATATATTTAATATAATTAATACATACTGTTCGGCCAATATAAAATGCCAACGGCGGAAGATTCGACTAAAGAAATATTAAGTGTAAATTAAATGCTTTGGTTTTATTTCTTGGTGTACAGGTTAGCTTATTTAATAACATATAACAGAACAAAAAACATTCGGGAGGAGGGGGGGGGACGGGGTTGGGAGTGGGGGGAAATTGCTTTAAAATACAGTTTTCTTGAGGTCCCAGTCATCAGCCCGGAAAATTTAGTAGCTTAAGATGATCATATTTGTTGCACAAGATAAGAACTCGGAAGCCCCGTTGTAGCATTTGTTTTACATTAAAATACTATATGGAAAAATGTTTTATTTTCTAAGAATGATGTGTATTTTATCTCAACTTCTCCGGTGAACCTGGATATGACATGATCCTGTGGGCATGCGCGTTACAAGCCTATTGCAAATATATAAATGCTGAAGACGCAGAAGTTCTCCAATGAAAAGCCAGAGACATTGGTACTATGGAAAACCGGCTGATGGAGATATTTCTATTGTATTTATGCAAAACGCACTTTAAATATTAACCATCTAAATGTTTCATGGACAAGTTGAACTTGGCAACCATTTTGTATCAATAATATTGTACGGAACATGGCAGAAATATGCGATTACGTTTATGAAGATGAGGATGCATAACCCTTGTGACCCGATTAACTCTTTCTCTCACCTCGGCTTCTCGCTTCTTTTTTAATATTACATCATCCTCAACAATGATTGGTGCCTGGGAAGAAGGAAAGGAGGAAATCGTGAGGATGATTCTCATAAAATCGTCAGATTTAGTAATTAAAGATACTGACACCTTCTCGAGGACAAATGCGTGAAAAATAATCGTCTGACGCTTTTGCGTACAAACTATTAGCATTTTAAATAAACGTTATAGACAACAAGGCGAGAAATGGTTTTGTGATATGAAAATTAAGCAGTACTAAACAAGTAATAAAATTAGTAGACTTTGAAGAGTGCCTTAAACAAAAATTAAAACTTTCAAGGAGACTTTCAGCCTGACATGCTCATGTATCACCAGTCATCCATTACGAACAAACGTTACGCCGAGCACATGCCTCACATGAGACCTTGTTTATTCATTGTTCTATTTAGTTCAACGAAATAAGATTTTCTAAAGACAGCAGTTTTCTCACCACAGCCTCTCTCTTCTTCTTGAAAAATATAACGTTATTCTGACCGATTTGTTTGTGCTGAAAGGGAGAAGAGACAAAAGATGGAATTGACTTGGCCATGTCTGGTCTTCTGATAAAAAAAACTTCTCTCCTCAACACAACATCTATCTTATTATTGGCTAAATATCCACATGCTAATAATCAACCCAAAACAATAAACAACAAATTTTCGAAAGAATTAATTTTTATTAAAATGCAATAAAACATTTGATGGATGTTTATATGTTTTTCAGGATAAGGTTACTGGCATCCTTTCCATTTTATTTTACCATATTTTGCCTACTTTGTACCACGAGATTATCTTCCATCATTTTGTATCTTACTGCGCTGAGAGTTTCAGTGTTTATTTGGGAACTGGCCTATTTATAAATAATTTAGATAGGTTTTCTGAGCATCAACGCAGCACAATCGTGGAGTACAGCTCCTATATGTTGGAACGATATAAGGATAAAAACACAAGATGCAGTTATCTTGTTCACACTTGATCTTGTGATAAATTTTCTTCGTAACTCAACATGTCACTTATTTCTGGCTTCATATCCACCTGCTTGAAGATTCACCTTAAAACCTAACTGGTTGCCTTGATCTATAACATTATCCAGCCGCAAGATTTCCACACCATCTTAGACATTTTTAAAGGCCCTTTCTCTGAATGAGCTCATCAGTAGTTCTCAAATTTCTCACTGCATTGTTTAACGTAAACATTGTCGTTGACAGAGTGAACTATCTTACCTCAGCCTCGCGTTTCTGCTTGTAAATCACTTCATCCTCAATGACTATCGGTTTCTGTTGAAGGAGTGTACATGACGATGATTGGAAAGTTTGACATTTAGAAAAGGTGCTAATGAAACGATAAATAATTCGGAGAAAATGATGCTGCAAATACAAGGTAACATTTAATAGATCTGTATATTTTTAGGCATGTTATCCCTACATCTGTCTTAGCTTTTGATATACCACCATTCAATCTTTCTTAATTTTGTTTCTTACAGCTTTAAGAGTTTTAATGTTCATTTTGGAATCGACCAATTTATAATAAAACCTATTTAAAAAAATTTGAAGCTCAAGGAACACAGGCTTTCTATATGCAGATTAACTTGCTATGGGGTTTATTTTCAGTGCGGCGCATGCGTGAGGTAGAGTTCTAGTACCCAGGCTAGGTGGCTACTACGATCATTGTCAAAAGATGATCCTAGCACATTTGTGCCAATAAATCTTTTATAAACCTTATTGTAAACATAATTTTGGACTGGAACACTAGGTTCACTATTTTTGAACGTTGAAACTGTTACCAAGCAAGCATACATCATTATAGTGCCAGGATTCAAGCGGGTGTGCCATCAAATGTAGTTCCATACAGAAACCGTAGATGCGAACACTCTGCGGTGTGGATACTAACACGTTCAGATGTTGACACTAAGACGCCCAGTGTAGATACGAACACTTTGGGCTGTAAATACTTACACGCTGCGGTACAGATACTCACACCTTGTGGTGTACATACTAAGACGTTCCTGTGTGAATACTGACACTCTGCGGTGTGGATAATAACATGTTGTGGTGTACATAACATCGCAATCTTACAACAGTACTTTTGTATTGAACGTCACTGAAATTTACCATTACGTCTATGACGATAAATATTTATGACATTTTTGACGTCATCAGTTCTTTCTCTTACTTCGGCATCTCGCATCTTTTTTAAAATTATATTGTCCTCAATAACGATTGGACTCTGGGAAGAAAGAAATTGGGAAAAGCGTTAAGGTAATTCTTATGAAATCGTACAATTTCATAATTAAATATGTAGACAACGACTCGAGGAGAAATACGTGAAAATTCTTGAAAAATATAACGCTATCTTGAAGGACTTGTTCCTCCGAAAAAGCGGAAAGAGATATAGAATGAAGCTGACTTAGCCATGCCTGGTCTTGTGATAATTTTTTCTTCCCAACGCAACATGTAACCTATTACTGGGTTAATATCCACATGTTTAGAATGTGAAAGATTCACCGTAACAACAACCTGAAATGTGGTTTCATCATTTGACAACCGATTTATTTCAATTATTGCGTTGATCTGTAACATTATCGAGCCACAAGATTTTGGCGCCATCTTAGATATTTTTAAAGCTTTATTCTCTTAATGAGCTCTTCAGTAGTTCTCACATTTCTTAGTACATTGTTTAACATAAAACACTTTCGTTGACAGAGTGAACTATCTCACCTCAGCCTCGCGCTTCTTCTTGAACATCACGTCATCCTGAATGATTATTGGTTTCTGTTGAAGGAGAGTGCATCACGATGATTGGAAAGTTTGGAATTGAGACAAGGTGCAAAGTAAACGATAAATAGTTCGGGGAAAATGACGCTGCAAATAAAATGTAACATTTGATAGATCTGTATATTTTTAAGCATAATGATATATTTTGCCTATTTTGTACCGTCATCAATCTTTCTTCATTCTGAGAGAGTGCGACCACTTTGCGCTGTGAATACTTACACGCTGCGGTACAGATACTCACACCTTGTGGTGTACATATTAAGACGTTGCGGTGTGAATACTGACACGCTGCGGTGTGGATAATAACATGTTGTGGTGCACATACTAAGACGTTCCGGTGTAAATACTTACACGCTGCGGTACAGATACTCACACCTTGTGGTGTACATACTAAGACGTTGCGGTGTGAATACTGACACGCTGCGGTGTGGATAATAAGATGTTGTGGTGTACATAACATCGCAATCTTGCAACAGTACTTTTGTATTGAACGTCACTGAAATTTACCATTACGTCTATGACGATAAAGATTTATGACATTTTTGACGTCATCAGTTCTTTGTCTTACCTCGGCATCTCGCTTCTTTTTTAAAATTAGATGATCTTCAATAACGATTGGACTCTGGGAAGAAAGAAATCGGGAAAAGCGTGAAGGCCATTCTCACGAAATCGTACAATTTCATAATGAAATAAGCAGACATCAACATTTGATAGATCTATATATGTTTAAGCATAATGATATATTTTGCTTACCTTGTACCACCATCAATCTTTCTTCATTTTGAGAGAGTGCGTGAGTGCTTGGGGTTTAACGTCGTATTTAACAATTTTTCAGTCATATGACGACGAAGGAATCAGAGTACATGTAATGTGCCTCCTTGTTGCAGGACGGACTTCCACCGCTCTTTTATCTAGTGCTGCTTCACTGAGACGATTTACCGAGGGCAAGTAACCCGCCCATTATATTGATACGGGTCAACCAGTCGTTGCACTATGCCCTTCATGCTGAATGCCAAGCGAGGAAGTTACAACAAAGAGGAACTTCCTCTTTTAAAGTCTTAGGTGTGACTCTACACAGGACTGACTTTAGAGCTACCGCTCCGGAAGCGGGTGCTCTACCAAGCACTATCGGGGCCGGTCTTCATTTTGTTTCTTACAGCTTTAAGAGTTTTCGTGTTAATTTGGGAACCGAATAACAATATTTAAAAATGTTCGAACCTCAAGGAACACATGTTTTCTATATCCAGATTAATTTGCAATGGGGTGGATTATCAGTGCGGCGCGTGTGTGAGATAGAGTTCTTCATCCTACGCTAGGTGGGTGCTAGGATCATTGTGAAACTATGACGCTGGCCCATTCGTGCAACAAAACTTTATAAACCTTATTGTAAATATAAATTTGGACTGGAACACTACGTTCACCATATTTTAACGTTGAAACTCTTACAAAGGAAATATGAATGGTCATAGTGTCAGGGTTCAAGCGGCATTACCATCACAAGTAGCTCCATGCCCAACACGTTTATTTTCTATTAATGACGTGTACCGCAACTCCGCATCTCGGCATATAATCCATGCAAAACTTTCAATACAATTATTAACTTTTCGAATGTCCTATTCTGACCACTGTGACATTTATTAGACTCTATTAAGGCAATGTAGTATTTCGTAAAAACGTATGTAGTCAAACTTTATATATGTAGACACTAAAACTTTTTTATACCTCTAGACCAACTTACATGAAACTTCGTAAAAGTTTTGCCACAAATTACGTCGTCTTATGGAGCTTTAACCTCAACAATAACACGTAACATTTACAAGACATTTATTTTTCAAAAATTTGCATGACGAGCTCAAGGAAATAAGATTTTCTGCAGACTGTAGTTTTCTCGCAAAAGCCTTTCTTTTCTTCTTGAAAAATATAAAGTTATTTTGAACGATTTGTTGTTGTGAAAAAAGAGAAAGACACAAGATGGAGTTGACTTGTTCATGCCTGGTATTGTGATCAATTCTCTCCATAAAACCACAATAACTTATTACTGGCTTCATATCCACAAAATTAGAATCTTGAAGATTTATCCCAAACCAAGGTGAAATGTGGCTGCACGACTTGACAACCGATTTCACTCAGCTGTTGCGTTGATCTGTAATGTTTTCAAGCTATAAGGTTTCGGCGCCATCTTAGACTATTTTCAAACTTTGTTCTCTTAATGAGCTCATCAGTATTTCTCAAATTGCTCAGTGCATTGTTTAACGTAAGACATTTTAGTTGACAGAGCAAACCATCTCACCTCAGCCTCGCGCTTCTTCTTAAAAATTACGTGATCCTCAATGACTATTGGTTTCTGTTGCAAAAAAGTTCATGACGATGATTGGAAAGTTTGACGTTGATACAATGTGCAAAGCAAACGATAAATAATTCGGAGAAAATGACGCCGCAAATACAATGTAAAATTTGATGGATTTACATATGTTTTTCAGGACAAGGTTATTTGCCTCTTTTCCATTTTATTTTACCATATTTTGTCTACTTTGTACCACGAAACTGTCTTTCATCGTTTTGTCTCTTACTGCTCTGAGCGTTTTAGGGTTGGTTTAAAATGTGGCCCATTTATAAATGATTTAGAATTTTGGCAAACTTTCCCAGGTTTCGCCAACCGCAAACTTTACTGTCAAAATATAAAAGACACGAGCACCATATTCGCGATTTCTTGAACGTTAAATCTCTTACCATGAAAGTATAAATAATCATAGTTATAGGTCTCCATTGGGTTTCCGATCAACTGTACGTCCATGCACAAAATGTTCGATTTCTAAGAATGACGTGTATCTCACCTGCGCTTCTCTCTTTGTATTGTATACGATATGATCCCCGATAATAATAGGTTTTTGAAGTTGAAGGAAAAATTTAGATATATCCTGTAAACATGAGTGCCTTTCAGTTTTTAGCTTTTTTTGACAATTTTAGCTTTTAAAGCAACAGTTAGGAAGGCGCCAACAATCTTTTGTAATTGATATTGTATGAAACGCCGTAAAATTACTGATTTCATCTATGATGATGAACATGTATAACAGTTTTGACGTCATCAACTCTGTCTCTCACCTCGGCTCCTCTCTTCTTTTTTAACATCACACCATCCTCAATAACGATCGGTCTCTGGAAAGAAACACATGTGGAAAGTCATGAAACGATTCTTATACAATAGTACAATTTGAAAAACTAATCGATATTAGACAACTAGTAAACTTAGTAACTTTGATAATTGTGTTGAAGAAAATTTAAAACTGTCAGTATATTTTCAGACCACAACATCCTGTCTGACATGTGCGTGTATCACCAGTTCTCCATTAACAACCAACATTACGTCGAACACATATCTCACAGTAGACCGAGTTTATTTTTTGTTCTATTTAGTTCAACAAAATAGATTTTCTGTAGGTTGTAGTTTTCTCACAAAATCCTCTCTAATGTTCTTGAAAAATGTAACGTTTTCTTGAACGATTTGTTGCAGCGAAAAAAGAAAAAGACACAAGACGCAGTTGTCTTTTTCATGCTTGATCCCGTGATAAACTTTCTTTCCAACACAACATGTACTCGTTACTGCCTTCACATCCACATGTTCAAAATTAAAGATTTACCGCAAAACAAAACTGAAATTTGGTTGCACGACTTGACAACCGATTTCACTCAATTATTGCGTTGATATGTAACATTATCGCCCCACAAATGCTCGGCGCCATCTTAGATTTTTTTTAGAGCTTTGTTCTCTTAATGAGCTCATCAGTAGTTCTAAAGTTTCTCAGTGCAGTGTTTAACTTATGACATTTTCGTTGACAGCGTAAATCATCTCACCTCAGCCTCACGTTTCTTCTTGAAAATTATTTGATCCTCAATGATTGCTGGTTTCTGTTGAAGGTGAGTTCATGACGATGATTGGAAAGTTTGACATTGAGATACGGTACAAAGCAAACGATAAACAATTAGGAGAAAATGACGCTGCAAATACAATGTAACATTTTGATATATGTACATATTTTTAAGCATAATGATATATTTTGCCTACCTTGTACCACCGTCTAATCTTTCTTCATTATGTTTCTTACAGATTTAAGGTTTTCGTGTTAATTCGGGAGTTGACCGATTTATAAATGACAATATTTAAAAATGTTCTAAGCTCAAGGAACACAGGTTTTGTATATGCAGATTAATTTGAAATGGGGTTTATTATCAGTGCGGCGCATGCGTGAGGTAGAATTCCACTACCTACGCTAGGTGGGTGCTACGATCATTATGAAACTATGACGCTGGCCCATTCATGCAATAAAACTTTATAAAGTTTTAATGGTAATGAACCCTGTGTAGATACTGACACATTTTTTTTGGAGCAAAACTTGGATTGAATGTGGACTGATTTTCGCGAAAAATCTCCGGTAAATCCTCCTAAAGACTTTGTATCACTTACATACCAAACGATTTCCACAGAAATATTACTTGCTTTTTTCGAACAGCTGTTATGTTATGGTAGAAGAAACTGGGCCCCGAGCTTCAAAGTCTAGTTATTTAAATGTGTCCCAATTCTGCAACAGATGTTTTATCGGGATTCTTTCGATATCTGTAATCAAGAATAAACACCAGTCCACAGGAAGTTTTTTTTTACTTTTTGTGTATGAACAGCGCTCTTAATCCACACTGAAGGTATTATACGCCGGTATTAGTTGTAAGTCTACTACTACTCAAGAACGGAACGAAAAAGTAAGTAATAAGGCTGGTCTTTTGCATAAAGAAACAGGAAATAAATAATACCTTGGGGGTTCGCTTCTTACGTTTCATAACATCATCCTCAACAATGATGTCTTTCTGTTGAACAAAGAGAGATCAGTGAGTACTTGCACTTAAATGTCAACTCTGCACACTATTCCATCGGTTAAGGACATCCACATATACTTGTTGACAAATACGTAAAAAAAAAATATTCCGCTGACGCTTTTGGCTAACAACCTATCAGCATTTTAACTAAACGTCATAGACAACAAGGTTAGACATGGTTATTTATCCGGGCTATACAATGACACGTTCAAAAACAGTTACAACAGATTTGGTTCAAGAAAATTTCTCGTAACAACAAAAGAAGTCTTACTGTAAATTTACAAACCAATACACGTAACTGCAAGCCTTTCAGGGAAGTTGTCAGTAATATGTCTCCATTATTGACAGGCTTAACTTTTAAAACAACAGTCAGGGAGGCACCAACAATCCTGTATAAATAATATTCCTTGGAAAGTCGCCGAAATATACGATTACGTCCATAATAAGGAAATTGTATAACAGCCTTGACGTCATCAACTCTTTCTCTCACCTTGGCTTCTCGCTTCTTTTTGAAAATTACATTTTCGTCAATAACGATTGATCCCCGAGAGGAAAAAAATGATGAATAGCGCAAAAACGATTGTCATAAGATTGTAAAATAGCTTTTTGTAATAAGGTACAAAATGTCGGCTTATAACCCTCTAAAACCAAACAGCGTGCCTTTCGACAGCAAATTACATGCGGCAGAATTTTCGCTAAAGGAATCGCGCTAGGTTTGCTCCAACTTTAATGTAGGCCACCGTCGTATAAGTAAAATATTTTTTTCAACTTTTAAAACAACAGTTAGAGAGGCCCCAACAATCTTGTATAAATATAACTCTTTCTCTCACCTCGGCTTCTCGCTTCTTTTTGAACATGACAACATCCTCAACAACGACTGGTTTCTGGGAAGAAAAAAATGGGGAAAATTGTGAACACGATTATTATGAAATCGGAAAATAATTAAAATAAGATACAAAATGTCGCGTAAAAACGCTATAAAACCAAAACAGCCTGCCTTACGAAAGCAAACTGCGTGTACAAAAAATGATTTTCTCAAGATATAACACTAACAAAGATATAGCAGATGGTGTTGTTCTTGTCGTAATTTGAAAGCTATAACATCCTCAACAACGATTGGTTTCTGAGAAGAAAAAAAATGGGAAAAAAGTGTGAAGATGATTCTCATAAAATCGGAAACTCAATATACCATCAAATGTGGTTCCATGCACAAAGCGTTTATTTTCTAAAATAATGTGTATCTTACCTCAGCTTCTCTCTTCTTCTTGTACATGATGTCATCTTCGATAATACTAGGTTTCTGAAGGTGAAGAAACAATATGTACATCATGTGTAACCATGGGCTACAAGCCAGCTTATCGCAAACAGATGAAAAGCCAGCCTTATAAGTATTGTTTGAAATCATTTGATGAGCACATTTGTTTATCGGTCATGTAAAACTTCTAACACAGATGTATATTTGTAAGGAATTCATTTTTCATATGTTACCCACCGCAACATTTAAACAACCCTGTTACAACTATACGGTATCACCTTTTCGTATACTGCGTATACTCTTGTTTTACATTTGGATAGTTTTATATAGCTCGTTTATATTACGTTTATATAGCTCTGGGACTATCTGCTCAAATCTTCGCCAAATATTTTATTAAATTTTCTTGCAAAGTACGTTGTCTTGTAGCACTATAACCTAAACACTGGCACCTGTGAAAAAACTGTTACAAGAAAATTGATTCACAAAAAATTGTTCAAGGGGTCCTTGTCTTGTAATCACATAAAGACTTACTTTAAATTTAGACATCATTACTCGTAATTGGAAACTTCTTACATAGCGCGTCGCTATTTCGCAGGTGTGATATTGTCATAGTTTGCCACGTGTATTTGCTTACATCATAGCACATGTGTATGTTTACATCACATGATCAGCTCCCCTATATTAATATTCATGACGTTGCAGCACAGCGATTGGCTAATAATACGTAAATAACGGACTGAGGGACTGCTCAAGGTGATGAACAGAGTGGAATAGAGTGACTGTATGAAAGGAGACGCTGTTTCGAGTCCTTTATTTATTTATACTTTCTTACGTCAAAAGACGGTAACATAAAAGTATTACAGCAAGTATTGACTTTTAATACTCCAGTTACTTGCAAATAGTGTACATGCTTGTTATTGCTTTAAGTCCATTTTTAATAAAGAATTCTTACAATGTCATGGAATGCCCCATGTTAGAGAACTTGCAAACAATAGTGTACATGCTTGTTATTGCTTTAAGTCCATTTTTAATAAAGAATTCTTACGATGTCATGGAATGCGCCATGTTAGAGAAACCGGAAGTAGGATGTCTGGACAAATCATATTTGAACGGTAAGGCTTGAACTGATGATGTTGACTTTATATAAAAAGAAAATTACTTGGGGCATTCTAAAATAATAGTAAAAATTCGATTGGTTGCGCATTGATATACGGTGGAAAATCTGCGGATAACACTTTAAATAACGAACGTATCAAAAGAATTCAACAGGAGTATAATTTGTTTTTTGTTATGTTTTGGTAGAAGAAGACGGTAGAAATTAACAAAAATCGTGTTGTTCAGTGAGGAGATTTGCAGCATTGTTAGCTGTTGTGGATTGGCTGTTTCATAGTCACATGTGGCGTATATGCTTTCACGATGGATGCCATGCAGCCTTTTACATACATGTGCAGTGTATATGTGGATTTACGAGTGACATCGTATTACCGAATTTTCCAACATGGATCATCTCATGGTCTAGTAATATTTCATATTAAAAACTGATTAATATAGTTACCAAGAACTTCAGAATAAAATAACCGTGCACGTTAAAGAACTTTTCCAGTTTCCACCGAAAGACCTAAAACTATATTGTTTGTTGTCTTTTCTTTTAGTCATAACTAGGATAGCATCTTTTGCATCGTCCTCGTCACTTCGCGCTTATTGCGGTGTGGATACTAACACGTTGTGGTGTAGATGCTAACATGTTGTGGGGTAGATACTAACATGTTGTTATGTAGACACTAACACGGTGTGGTGTAGATACTAACACGTTGCGGTGTAGATACTGACATGTGACACGTGTAGAGACTAACACGGTGTGGTGTAGATACTAACAGGTTGCGGTGTAGATTCTCACATGGGACACGTGTAGATACTAACTCGGTGTGGTGTGGATACTACCACGTTGCTGTGTAGATGCTAACATGTTGTAGGGTAGATACTAACATGTTGTTATGTAGACACGAACACGGTGTGGTGTAGATACTAACACGTTGCGGTGTAGATACTGACATGTGACACGTGTAGATACTAACACGTTGTGGTGTAGATACTAACATGTTGGGGTATAGATACTAACATTGTGTGGTGTAGATACTAACAAGTTGCGGTGTAGATACTAACACGTTTGGGTGTAGATACAAACACGTTGCGGTGTAGATACTAACACGTTGCGGTGTAGATACGAACACGCTGCAGTGTAGATACTAACACGTTGCGGTGTAGATACTAACACGTTGCGGTGTAGATACTAACACGTTTCGGTGTAGATACTAACACGTTGCGGTGTAGATACTAACACGTTGCGGTGTAGATACTAACACGTTGCGGTGTAGATACTAACACGCTGCGGCGTAGATACAAACACGTTGCGGTGTAGATACTAACACGTTGCGGTGTAGATACCTACACGTTGCGGTGTAGATACTAACACGTTGCGGTGTAGACAACGCAATCTTGTGTTGGTAAATTTGTGCTGAACATCACTGAAATTTACTTTTACGTCTGTGAGGATAAAGATGTATGACATTTTAGACATCATCAATTCTTTCTCCTCGCTTCTTTCTAAAAATTACATCATCCACAATAACGATCGGACTCTGGGAAGAAAGAAATGGGGAAAAGCGTAAAGGCGATTTTTTTTATAAAATCGTGCAGTTTCATAATTACACATGTTGACATTGACACAAGGAGAAATACGTAAAATGTCTTAAAAAATATAACGCTGTGTTAAAGGATTTGTTTCTGGTGAAAAAATAAGAGAGACAAAAGATGGCATTGATTTGTCCATGTCTCATCTCTCACCGGAAAATCAAACTGAAATGTGGTTTCATTATTTGACAACCGACTTCACTGAATTATTGCGTTGATCTGTAACATTGTCCAGCCGCAAATACTCGGCGCCATCTTAGATATTTTAAAGCTTTGTTCCCTTAATAAGCGCATAAGTAGTTCTTAAATTTCTCACTGCGTTGTTTGACGTATGACATTTTCTTTGACAGAGTGAAGTATCTCACCTCAGCCTCGCGCTTCTTCTTGAACATCAGGTCATCCTCAATGACTATTGGTTTCTGTTGAACGAGAATTCATGGCGATGATTGGAAAGTTTGGCATTGAGACAAGGTGCAAAGTAAACGAAAAATTGTTCGGGGAAAATGACGCTGCAAATACAATATAACCTTTGATAGATATATATATATATTTAAGCATAATGATACATTTTGCCTACATTGTACCACAATTCAATCTTTCTTCATTTTGTTTCTTACAGCTTTAAGAGTTTTAGAGTTAAAACTCTAATCCCCCTTGGGAATCGACCGATATATAAATGACAATAACTTTCAAAACTCAAGGAGCACAAGGTTTCTGTATGGAGATTCTTCTGGAACGTGGTTTATTATCAGTGCGGCGCATGCGTCAGGTACAGTTCTACTTCCTACGCTAGGCGGGTGCTAGAATCATTGTAAGGATAAATCTAGACTGGAATAGTTCACCACTTTTTAACGTTCAAACTCTAACAAAGAAGTATTAATCATTATGGTAATGGGCCTAAAGTGAGTTCACCATCAAATGAAGTTCCACACACAAAGTGTTTACTTTCTAAGAATGACCTGTATCTCACCTCAGCATCTCTCTTCTTCCTGAACAAAACATGATCTTCGATAACAACAGGTTTCTGAGGGTTAAGAAAAAACATATCATATCACGTGACCATGCGTGCAAGCTTATAGCAAGCGTTTAAGGTTTAAGGTGAGGTGTAGATACTAACACTTTGTAGTTTAGATACTAACACGTTTCGGTGTAGATACTAACACGTTTCGGTGTAGATACTGACATGCTGGGGTGCAGATACTAACACGTTGGGGTGTACATACTGACACGCTGGGTTCTAGATGCTGACGTGTTGGGGTGGAAATACTTAGACGATGTGGTGTACATACTTACATGTTGGTAGTAGATGCTAACACTCTGCGGTGTGGATACGAACACTGCGGTGTGGATATTAACACGCTGCGGTGTAGATAGTAACACGTTGCGGTGTAGATACTGACAAGGTTTGGTGTGGATATTACCACGTTGAGGTGTAGATACCAATACGTTGGGGTGTAGATACTGACACGCTGCGGCGTAGATACTAACACGCTTATATTAATAAGCGTGTTAGTATCTACGCCGTATTAATAATGGATATTAACACGTTGCGGTGTGGATATTAAAACGTTGCGGTGTAGATACTAACACGCTAACACGCACACGGTTGTCAAGCGCAATCACGCTTGACAACACTTTATATGTACACGGACACCTGACATGTATACTATAAATTTGTCCTCTTTATAAACCAGAACATTTTGTGTAAATAATGTTGAATGCCCAGCTTCTTCCAAAACGACGAGTTGCTTATCAGGTATTAGCAAAAGTCACCTGCAATTCCCGTCCTCACACTCAACGGGAAAAAACTCGTTAACTGTAGGAAAATGTGAGTGTTTACCAAAAAAAAAAAAAAAAAAAAAAACAGCTCAGATTATACTTGAACTACATGTACATGTTTTGACAGTATAGGAAGGATTCTGAAGTTTGAAGAAGTTTAAGCGCGACCCATTTTAGGAACTTTTTTTCAGATTTCGAACGGCAACTTTTTTATAATAACAAAAATTTGATTGGATGTGGACTGAGTTTTGGTAAAAAAATCTCCCGTAAGGCCTCCTTATAACTAACGTACCAAAAGATTTCAACTGGAATATTATTTGTTTTGCGAACAGCTGTTGTGTTTATGGAGAAGAATATGGGCCTCGAGTTTCAAAGTGATGTGTCCTGATTCTTTAACAGATGTTTTATCGGGTTTCTTTCGATATCTGTAATCAAGAATAAACACCAGTCGAACAGAAACAAGTTTTTAACTTGTTGTATTATGATCGGCTTGAACCACACTGAAGGTATTAGACTCCTTTATTAGTCGTAAATCTACTAATACTCGAACACAGAAACGAAAAGTAAGTTATAAGGCTGTTCTTTTGTAAAAAGAAACAGATAGTGATGTAAGTAATACCTTGGGAGTTCGCTTCTTGCGTTTCATAATATCTTCCTCAACAACGATGTCTTCCTGTTGAACAAGGAGAGACCGACCAGGACTTGCACTTAAATATCAACTCAGCACTCTATTCCATTAGTTAAGGACATCCACATATACTTGTTGACAAACACGTAAAATATATTCAGCTGACACTTTTGGCTTAGACAATAGACAACAAGGCTGAAAATGGTTATTTAATGTTTTTTTGTGATTTTAAAATTAAGCATTACTAAACAACTAATAAGTGTAGCAAATCGTGCAGATGGTCTTGAACAACAATTAAAACATCCTGTCTGAATTGCGCGTATGTCATCACTTCTCCATTAAGAGCCAACATTACGTAGACCATGTATCTCACAGTAGACCAAGTTTACTTTTGGCTATATTCAGTTCAAGGAAATAAGATTTTCTTCATATTGTATTTTTCTCACCACAGCCCTCTTCTTCTTAAAAAATAATATGTTATCTTATTACGAAAAATTTATTTCCGCGGAGAAAGAAAAGGTATAGCAGATGGTGTTGTCCTTTCCATATCTGGTCTTGCGGTAACTTCTTTCCCAATCACAATGCTGTCTCTACACCTACATGTGGCGTACTACTGGGTCCATGTCCAACTGTCAAACATTTCACAGTTTCAGCTGTTGTTATCTACCTGTTATGAACCCTGTATAGTCATGCTTTATATATGTAAACATGAGAATGTTTGTATAGGTCTAAGCCCACCTACACAAACAGGTATGCCACAAATTACGTCTCCTTATGTCGCTTTACCCTAAACAATGACACGTTCAAAAAGAGTTACAACAGATTTGGTTCAAGAAAATATCTCGTAACAACAAGTCCAACTGTAAATTTTGAAACCAGTACACGTAACTGTAAGCCTTTCATTGAAGTTGTCAGTGGCATGTCCCCATTATTGACAGGCTTAACTTTTAAAACAACAGTTTAAAAGGCTTGTACGAAAAACATTGTATGGAACGTCGCCGAAATATTCGATAAAGTCTATGATGATAAAATGAATATCAGTAGTGACTTGATCAACTCTTTCTCTCACCTCGGCTTCTCGCTTCTTTTTGAAAACTATAATATCCTCAACAGCGATTGGTTCCTGGGAAGAAATAAAATGGGAAAAAGTGTGAGGACGATTTTTGATAAAATCGGAAAATAATATTTTGTAATAAGTTACAAAATTTCGCCTTATAGCGCTATAAAACCAAATAGCCTACCTAGGGAAATCAAATTACATGTTCAAGAAATTTGATGTAAGAACTTTTGCTAAGGGAATCTCGCCCGGTTTCCTCGCACCATTATGCTGACTACCGTGGTATATGTAAACTGTTCTTAAGTACAGTGTGGAATACCAGTCAAACAAATAAATCAATATGAAGGAATCTCTGTCATGTTATAAGCTAGTTCTTGCTGTTTCAGTTGCCAACACAAGTATTTGCAATGTTTCAATGAAGATGATGGTGTGTCGTTTTTACTGACGATTGTTGTTACAGTAGCATTGTACATATAGCAGTGTATGGAAGTTCGCACAAATACGCTTATAAAGAAGAAATGCAGCAGCTTGCAGTAGCACTTTCTCTCACTCCAGCTTCTTGTTGTAGATAAGAATGCTGGAAAATATTTTACAAACAGTGGTTATTTACCCTAGTGGATGTATTTTTGGTGATTTGAAAATTAAGCAGTATTAAATAACTAACAAGGGTAGAAAACCTTTAATCTTGTCTTGAACAAAAATCAAAATTTTCAATATATTTTCATACTATAACATCCTGTTCGACATGCGTGTGTACGTGTATCGCCATTTTTTCATAACACACAGGGTTTAATCACGGCTCTATCTGGTTCAAGGAAATAAGATTTTCTTCATATTGTACCTTTCTCACCACAACGTCTCTCTGAAAAAATATTACGTTATTTTGACCAATTTGTTTCCATGAAAAAAGAAAAGATAGAGAAGATAAAGTTCTCTTTTCCATATCTGAACTTGTTATAATTTCTTTTCCCAACAAAATATCTAACATATTAATGGATTAATATAAAAATGTTAAATGTTATTTATTTATTTATTTGATTGGTGTTTACGGGCATAGACCGGGGAAACCCACGACCATCCGCAGGTTGCCGCAGGATCTCTGAAAGTTTAAGCACAAAACCAAACTGAAATACGACTTTACGTCTTAATAACGGACTTATTCTATGAGCTCTTAATAAGTATAAAATTAGTTCTCAAAAATAGTAATTCGTCGATTAACGTGAGATATTTATGTGGTCAAAGTGAACTGAATATACCATCAAATGTAGTTCCATGCACAAAGTGTTTATTTTCTAAAAGAATGTGTATCTTACTTCAGCTTCTCTCTTCTTCTTGTACATGATGTCATCTTCGATAATACTAGGTTTCTGAAGGTGAAGAAACAATATGTACATCATGTGTAACCATGAGCTACAAGCCAGCTTATCGCAAACAGATGAAAAGTCAACCTTATAAGTATTGTTTGAAATCATTTGATGGGCACATTTGTTTATCGGTCATGTAAAACTTCTAACACAGGTGTATATTTGTAAGGAATTCATATTTCATATGTTACCCACCGCAACATTTAAACAACCCTGTTACAACAATACGGTATCATCTTTTCTGTTATGGACTGCGTGTACTCATGTTTTACATTTGGGCACTAAAACTTTTATATAGCTCTGGGACCTTCTGCTCAAAACTTCGTCAATTATTTTATTAACTTTTCTTGCAAAGAACGTCGTCTTGTAGAACCATAACTTAAACACTGGCACTTGTGAAAAAACTGTTACAAGAAAATCACAAAAATTTGCTCGTAGTCACATAAAGTCTTACTTTAAGTTCAGGCATCAATACTCGTAATTGCAAACTTTCGCAAAATTTACGAAGCGCTATCTGAGCACTATTTTGCAAGTCTTGACTTTTAATACACTAACAACGACAAATCCCTGATAACCTAATGTACATACAAAGACCCGTCAGTGGAATTCAACAAATTAATGGTGAACATATGAAATATAGTGCTTTATAGCAAATGTGTCGTGTTCTTTTTCGAGTGTGAGGGAAGGGGTACTACCGCTGAGAGCTGTGAAAGCAACACTAACCAATCGATGCGTAGTGGGTTCAGTAAAGCATTACATTGTACTGAGCAATATTGGACAGCCTGCTCTTGTTTCTTTCTGACTCGATATTATCTGCAATGAACACTTCCCTTGCCCAAAAGAAGCACTCCATATCATCTAGCATTTTTGAAATCCATAATTAACAACAATTAACAATAATGGTGGTACATATATAATTAAAAGTTACCGTAGCGGGTATTGGAGTATGTTTTATCGTATATATGTTGCGTCTTTCTCAGGAACACATAATTGTGGAAGTAAAAAGAGGGTTTCTTCTAAGTATCCATTACAGACGAATTTCAATTACACACGGCGTATAAGCGACTCAACAATTTGTTGCTAAGGCAATGCTCGTGATTTTGTGGTATCATTTGTGGTCTACTATTTTGTAAACAGGAAAAACCCTGCCGGTCGAGATTGGTATTTTTTCACGCGGGCATAGCTTTGATATGGCAACAAAGAAATATAACGGAGAAATTGAATGTTAGTATCACTAGAAAGCCTGTTGTGGCTTCTCGGCAGTGAGCATTTTGCCGATGTGGTAGACAAGGACTATCCGTCGTCTTCTGTTCAAACGATTTTCACTATCAGAATTTGGTATAAGATGTTGATCACGGGACTGAATAAAAGTGGCTCTATTTATTGATGACGTCTTCCAGCAACCTGTGGATGGTTGTTGGTTTCCTCCCACCATAATGCTGGCCACCGTCGTATAAGTGAAATGTTCTTGAGTACGTCATAAAACACCAATCAAATAAATAAATAAATTTATGTATGATTAACAAGAGTATTGTAGAGCACAGCGTTAAGCCCTATCACAGAAATAAACAGATCAAATAAATAGCAGCACCATCGCTCATCATGGCTTCAAAGTTGTACATGTACGTCCAGAGGTTGTATTCGCTTTGAGCGATGAAATATATTCTTTTTCAAAATTGTCACCAAATAACATTATGGCACTGCTGAATGTGTTACATGTTTAAATTGTTTTCTTTTATGTAGCATTTGTTTCCGCAACCGGTTAATTCGTTTTTCGTTTTTCTGGTACACTTGAGACGGTCACTCGGGGTAGGATAAGGAAAGCAGGGCATTATGGAGGACAAGAATTATCCGGCGTCTTTAGTTCAAATGATGATCTGTTCATTTACCACAATTTGATGTAAGATGTAGTTTATAGTTTTACTCACAGCGGCTTCTCGTTTCTTCTTGAAAATCACATCCTCGATAGTTATGGATTCCTGAGGGGAAAAAGCTAAAACTATACTTCCTGTTGACATTAGACACATATATAAAACGCTACAACATTTGTGAAGAAAATGACGTAATTATACGAGTGTCCGGGCCTGGCTAACAATGGCGATATGGTGAAATAAAGTAAACAGAGTTACCTGCTCTTTATTGTTCTCCAGCGCCTTACACTGAGCCACGGCCGCCAGCATCCAGAGGACGCCAACGCTCAACACGACCGCACCGCCTTTCATCTTCACTGAAACATCAAATACCAACGATAAACTTAATAACTAAAGTGACTGCACTGAATTTAAATTTGTTCAGGGAAATAAATTACATTCCTGGTTTTGCAATGATTGGTACTAAAATTAGGCTACAAAATCTTCGGTTCGAATCCAGCGTTTGGTGTTTTTCCCCATAGCTTGAAGGAAAAATATTTCTCATGTTTGCAGATGTATGTAGCAAGAAATAACAAACTCAGTGGCTGGATGACTTTTCAGGAGGTGGGGGTCAGGATATGCTACAGTGTCTCGTTCTAAACTTTCAATTTTCTCCACAAATACTATACTAAAACGAATATAAAAAACTAGATAAAAATCAATATTTCTTCAAACAAATCAAATGTCTACAGGATTGATTCTTATTTATCTATAGCTGCATCAGAGTAAATACACAAATTTGGCTACCGGTACTATACAATTTAGAGCTAGATTCTCTTCAGTTTTCAAAATTAACATAAAGTAAGAAATTAGTCAGTTATATTAATAATTTTATTCCTAAAGTTCTTTATTTTCTCTCTTTTTACGAAGCCTTTTACATAATGAAACGCTGATCATATAATTTTTTTCAAATAAAGGTCGAGTCCCCAACGTTTTAACTCTGAGCTCCAGTGATAACGTTTGAATCAAGACTCTTAAACTCGGCGCGCTGACTTTTAATCTTTTTGTCATTTTCGGCTCCTGACTGTTAGAGCCCACGTCGAGGGACACCGATTAAATTCGTGGGACACCAATTAAAATCGTGGGACACCAAATACATTTGAATGGTTGAAAACTTGTCTACGCGGCAATCTACAAAGTTGCAGACGCCACTGAAACTGGCGTGACAAGTTATCCTTTTTTTTATAGATTTCATAACATAGTTTTTGAAACTTTCATAGAAAAGGACATGACAAGAGAGTGGAACTACTTTGAGTTTAGGATTATAAATCACTGCTTTCTGAGCAGTTTGGAAAATGTACTTTTGATGTGTAGAAGAGAGAAACTAGCCCAATGGAGTGACTTATGTATTCTTTATGTCATTTTTGGAGAAATGTTTACTTCCTGTTTAGTTGTTGTCACTTCCAGGTAAATTGTACAGCACCGTATAAAGGGAAGTTTGGCAGATAAATCAAGCATTCACAGATAAACAAATAAATGTGTCACCTTATTCTCGGATTCATTATGGATACAGAAAGCGATAGTGTGAAATGACTATTTATTTAAGTTCAGCTTTAGGATTTCGTAGTTACTTAAATACATAGGATTTTAGTCTAAAAATTTACGGTCCCGCTCATCCCCAAATCACGGATCAGCGACGCTGAAGTGATTTTAAGCCGAAGACCATTGAGACAGTTTTGTGACACCGAATGACTTTTAGAAGTATGTGTATTTTTATTTAAACTGATGTTTCACGCCTCAAAGCAGTATAATGCATTCGTTAAACAGCTTTTGAAGCGAAATATTCTTGAGTATGGCGTAAGACACCAAGCAAATAAAAATATAAGTAAACAGTATTTGAAGGTGTTTGGTTTCATAGCGGTGGACCCGAAAACTGACAAAAATTTTTAAAGTTTAAAAGTGAGTGGACCGAGTTTAAGAATCTTAATTCAAAGGTTAACACCGGAGCTTCGAGCTTAAAAGTTGGGGCCCCGACCTTTATTTGAATTTCTCATGCAACATGAGACGGATAAACCGTCTGCTTTATAAGATACGTTTGAACCAGCGAGAACTGGATTAGGCCATGCGTACTGTAGATAAAAGGTGATTGTTTTCTTCAATCAAGAAAATAAAATCATTATCTAAATACATGTACCATGATCACTGTGATGTCAAAGTTAGCAACAGTATAGCAAAGTGATTGTAAATTTGTAAGCCTAAAATGTCCATGTCCAGTAAATGAACAAAACAAATGTTCAGTTAGATCTTATTAAATATCTAAAAAAAAATCGATTGAAAGCTTTTACCTAAAATTTCTCCAAAGTACAAAACAACTTTAATAATGATTCTGGTAAAGAAAAAGAAAAGGAGTATTTTAAAACCCTACATGGATTTACATTGGAATGGACATATCTCCAAAATTCTAAAGTATTACATATGCGATAAAATGGGTCTTTTTCCCCCGATATGGGCTTTTAAGTACGGTGCCCAAAACGCCGTAATCCTGAAATGCATTGAAAACGTTAAAACAAAGAAAGAAAAACGTTTTGCTTACTATCAATCAGCAGATAGTAATGGTTTACATGAAAAGTAAAATGTACCTCAAATTGTTGTCGGAGGTCCACTTCTACTGGTTAGCCCCTGGGATCTAACGAAAAAGATTCGCGATTCTAATTATAAGATATAAAACCTGAGCGAGCAGTGCATGGAAAGAAAAAAAAATTAAACTCTCAATGTCAAAACACAAATTAAAAACGCAATTATCCAAGTGTGCCGACAATTTCATTATTTTATTTTCCAATTTAATGGATGGATGTCAGAGAAATTAAGTGATAAAAAAGAAGACGCGTACAAGTGTACAACCTTGCAGAACACCATCGCCTTGAGGCAACACGATCTGTATTACATGGCTAAAGCTCAGCTCCATAAAACCAGCATAGCGTGATGTGTATATCTTACCCCTAACGTCCACGCACTTGGATTAAATTAATGCCTGAAGCAGCAAGATTAATAAAGAAAAATGGATGAAATGCTCTATATAATCTCTCTGTGCTCTCGAGGACGATATAAAGAAGCTGAATATGTAAAAGAACGACAACTTTTCCCTATTCTAAACAATAATGTCTGCCATTTCTTTGTATTGTGAGATAAATGTCAAAGGAAATAAGCATTAAGCGGCAACATTTTTGTCATGAATTCTGTGTTTTAAGAAGGAAAATATTTTTAAAAATCACCATTTTCAGGTTATGACGGTTTCATGTCCGTGCGAAAAAGTATCATATAACAAAACAAATTAAGATACATGTTAAGGACCATCTTGTTCCGAAATTTTAAATTGACATGGTATTTCTCCCAATGTTTGTCATATAAGACGGTGTTTATCAGACCTTAGTTATAGTGTACGGTATTTATTCAATTGTAGTTATACGAGTCAAGTTTAATATTTATAGGTTTTTTTTTAAATTAAATTTTATACAGTGTATGTATGAAGAATTAGAGTCTTATATGGAATAATAGTTTAGTAAAACAGGATTTAATTCAGTCAAATGTCTAACGATGTCCTCGGTCTAAACCAGCTAAGCTGACGGGCAGGTATACCTTGAACAATAAATCGTATTTTCGCCAGAGGTGTGAATGGAAACGCACATCAAATGCGTAGGCTTTAATGTAAGGTTTGATCAACGGCATTTGCAGGAAACACGTTTTTATGATGAAACACACCTCAAAAATGCCGTGATAGACTAACGTGTATTTGGAGACAAAACGTTAGTCATCACCTACATTAATATAATTTCAAAAGAATCTTGATCCTAGATTTATACATATGAATTTTAAAACGACATTGAGTGCATTTTATTTCACACCAGAGTAATACCGGAAATTAATATAAGCTGAAGGAAAGTATCCAAGCGTTACACCCATACACGAACAAGTATTTAACTTTAAAAAATAGATTTTTTTCATGATATACTGAACTGGTCATGGTCTGACTGGCTCGAGTGATTTGATTTAAAGGCAAAGAGAATATTGCCGTGAAATACAAGTGAGATAGAAGACCATTAAATACTGTTCACAAAAATAGGTCAAACGAAAAATGCATTTGAAACTTTGGATTATACGGTGGTTTTTGTGACCATATATGGACCATATAGGGACCAGTGACGTCACATCCGTCTTTTAACACATGGCACACAGAAACTGCTAAAAATTTCATCATTCAAAATGCACATGCGCATAGATCTATGAATGCAACTATTTCAAGCTAAAACATAGATGTGACAAGACCCTCAGGGGTACTCCAGACCACCCAAGAATTTAATGATTTCAAATAATATTACTCTGTTGAAAAAATTATAAAAAAAATAGATCGATCTATTTTCCTAGACAGTTGTTAATGGTTTTTCATCTGACGTACTTTCTACTAGCTTTTACCTGTTTTGTCATGGTTCACAACTTACTGGTTAAACGGTATTACACGCCTTGGCAGTCAGACATTATTCAAACTCTCGACAGCTGCGTTTTAAACTATTCGGTCCTAGTTTTGATATTGGCTTACTGACGTAGTTTATTGATGTGTTGACCATTTTAATTAATTTTAACAATCGATTTTAACGACCGACGAATAGTGAAAAGGAATGTAAATCAAAAATTGAGGTTTTTGGTCGGGATAGACTGAGAAGATAAAGACTCAATAACTGTAGATAACATCATAGTACCTGTGAAAGCACTTCTTCGATTTGCGAGCACCGTGTGGATCAAATGATCAAAGAGAGTTCGGATGCAAACTACACAACCGGAATCAGCGGAGACCATGCAATGACAGACTGCACTATACGAGGTCACATTCACAACCTGACTCAAATAGTGGAGACAGCAATTTGCAAAGAGGGACTTAAGCAGGGAATTTTTTTATTTATTTGATTGATGTTTTACGCCGTACTCGAAAATATTTCACTGGTGGAAGGAAACCGGTTCAAGCCGAGAAGCAAAGAAACATGCATGTGCAAATGTATATCCAGCTAGCAAATAAAACTATAGCTCAGAGAGTAAACCGGGAGCTCCAGCCGTAACGATAGCTTCTTGCCACGAAGAGCAAAACGAAGAATGAAAGGCGTTTAGCTTTATACATGTGTGATTGTCAACCGTAAACAGCTAAAGCGGTATAAATATTAAGGAATACATGCATATATGAAGGAAATATAAAAATCTGTGTCACACGTACGAGTTGGTGATATCAACATATTTCTACACAGTAAATGAATGAATGAATGAATGAATGAATGAATGAATGAATGAATGAATGAAAAAGACAAACCACGAGAAACCTCTATTTTAGCTTTTCATCATCATCAACAATTTCGTTTTATTTGACTGACTGATGTTTTACGCCAAACTGAAGAATATTTCACTTATACGACGCCGGCCATCAAAGTTTTGGGAGAAACCCATCAACAATTTGAATAATCTGCATTTCTTACCCCTCTTTCAGCGGCGAAGAATCGATTCAAAACTTACTGGGGCCGATTCCACCAAGCCATATCTGACTTAAGTCAAAAATTTAAAACCGCTTCACAATGCTTAGGTTTTGGTACTGCAAGTTGAAATTTAGGATCATTTGTATTAAGACAATATTGATGAAGTGGACAAAATTTAGATTTCTACGACCGAAAAATAAGCTTTAAGATCATATTTAAAAATTTTAACTAAGTCAGAAATGGCTTTGTAGAATCAGCCCCTGGAGTCTGATCCGAATCACAACCAAAATGCACGCGCGTGAACTTGACTCCCTGTTCACAGTTAACATTTCACAGTTCAAAAAGAGACCGTTATTATTTCCGATAAGAATATTTATATTTAGAAAAAATAGCATATATAGGTTGTGCCAAGCCCTGTAAGACGGCGTCTGAAGTTTTGGGAACCGACGTCAGGTGACCCCAAACTGAATTGTTAAGTGGACTGAACCATTTGGCAAGCACTACAAAAACGACGTAGAGATTCCATTCATTGTCAAAGAACGCCATTTGGCAAACCCGTCAAACCGGCGTCAAAAGTTTTTGCCTCTGACGTCATGGTGACGCCACGTTACACTGTTGCACAAGCTGTTAACTAAACCATCAACTGGCGTTTACAGTATAAGCACAACAGGAATTCATTTCATACACAAGAGTCATTTGGACAAGTCCTAAAAAAAAGTTTTGGCGTTTGATCTCAGCTGACGTCACACTAGATTGTTATTCGAACTGGCGCTTATGTCTTAACCAAAATACCAAGATTCCATGCTTGGTATACAAACAACGCTTGGCAAGTCTTACAAAGCCGTGTAACGTCTGGTCACCTCTCACCGGTTTTAGGTGTTAACAAAAAAAAAAAAGTGAACATTTCACACCTGGTACACAAGCACCTCCAGTACGGCGATAAAAGTTTTGGCGTCTGACGTCAGGTGACTCACTTTACATTGTAAACCGATATGGACTTGCAACTACAGGAGTTTATTGGTACACAAAGACCACGTGCCAACCATAATCGGCCTCAATAATTTTAATGGCCGATGTGTGGTGGCGTGACAGTGAATTGAACGGAACCTTCAGCTGAACAGGTAGCTGATATTTACCTTTTCATAACTGCAGGTGTACAATACTACAGGCTGTGAAGATATGGATTTGAAGACCAAATCTTTATACCAAGATGCCTTACAGGCATGGAATGTTTAATTTCCGCTTAAATTAGTTTGAGAAAAGCTTTTTGAAATGGTTAGAATGTATGAAACGGAAAAGAATAAAGTCAATACTTTAGACGACTAATTTAATGCTGCTCTCTTTTAACGAATTTAACAAATACAGAGTTATACAACCAAAAAAGAAATCGCCGAAGTGATAGTACTGTCTTTTTAAACTGACACACACAAACATTCGCGGACGAAAGTGTGTTCTCAGTGTATCCCCAGTGTTTCCAATGTATGTCCCCAGGATGTCCCTAGTGTGTCCACAGTGTGTTCCCAGTGTGTCAACAGTGTGTACCCAGTGTGTCCCCAGTACGAATGCAAAACTCAATTCTAATATTTTCAACAATGCACATACTAAAAGGTTAAAATGCACCCCATCTCTGAACCTGTACATGAAATTCCTGAACATCCAGTAATTATGAAGGCTCTATTTATCCTGGTTTGAAACATGGTGTTCAACCTAGATTTTTGATCATATTTATATTTTTAGTATGTTAATAAATACTATCATAATTCAGGTTATAAATACATGTCTTTGGATTTAAACAACAAATTCACATTCAAATAAATTCATTAGACATTTATCGCATCATTTTAGAGCATTATTAAGACAATATACACCTGGAGGTGATCCCAAATACCTACTACGCAAAAAATATTTTTAAATACCCTTTTCTACTAAAAGAAAATATCAGGAAAAAAGACTACTTTGGCAGATAAGAGTTCAATCCCTTTCATCTGATTTTGCAAGCAATTTTATATTTTCGTCTGCTTGAAGTGAAGTCACGAAAAGCGTGTGGATTTATCGCTAGGCGTGTGTTACTTTGACGTCTACGTTCATCATTTGAGCCGCCGTCATATAAGTGATTTACTCCCAAATTCGGCGTTAAATACCATTCAAATAAATCAAGAAATCGTGGGAGATTCCACACAAATCGCAAAACAAATCAGCGACAAGTTTTTACCCACTAATCCCTTCTCTGCTTTTGCTCTTTTGATAGAAGTTGGCCACCGTCGTATAAGTGAAATATTCTTGAGTCCAGCGTAAAACGCCTATATATAAATAAAATCTTCCATCCCAAGTCAAGAGATCACTAATCAGACAAGAAACACACGTTATTTTGCTAGATGTTTATATTTTCTGCGTTCGGGGAAAGCATAGAAATATAAACAAAGATAGGAATCAGTCTAACAATATTCTGTGTGGTTATAGATGTGTGTAAAATCAGAGACAATGTACTTGTCCTACAGGTCGTTTAACAATATATAGCCTTAGGCCTGTGCACATACTTTTGAAGGTGTCAAATACTAAAATTTTGGGGTGCAAACATCGTCTAAAAATCGTGACAGATGGACAGTACATGCATATAACATTATCATCAATATATTATATTGATATTATACCGGTACATCATGGGTTTTTTTCCGTCTTCATTGGCCGAGAGACGCTCACATGATATTCCGCAAAACACGATGTACAGCGACCACGCGCCACAGGAATGCAAAGCCACGCTCACAAGGATATATCCAACGATCTCGTGCTAATATCCAAGGATAAAGTACATGCATTATCTGTGTAACATATCATGAATTTTCGACACTGAAATAGCTATCTCGAGACCAGTGAAAATAGTGATTGGTTCGAGTGACACTCGAACTGTTGATTTACAGGGTCCATCCCTAACGCTCTACCGACTGAGCTACCAAGCCAGGTGGGAATAGCTGAGTTAACTTACATACGGTGAATAACTGTTCATTTCGGTTCTGGGATAGTTGGATACAAGGGTCTCGAAACATGTGCAATGTGCCCCTGTAGATAATGGTCATACGGTACATGTATGTTTGACTTTTGGGGTAAAATAGGACAGTTTTGAGCAGGATCTCTTCTACCGCTGAAGGTAAATTTACTAATCAAAGTTCTCTACTCCCATTGGCGCGCTTTGTTGAAGACAAGGATAAAGCAATTCTTTCATGATACTTATAATATTTACCTGAGAATTTATTTTTTGTAGAATGTGCTTTGCGAATTGCTATTATGGTCTGAGATAACATAAACGCGATCAGTGAAAATTTAAGCTTTATGAAATCGTAGAAATAAGGCTTTGTTCCATCAATCGACGATTCTTTGATTCCTTGGATCAAATCATTTCTCGATTTCCTGAAAAAAAAGGAAAAAATCAGAAATATTGGCTTGTTTGCTTTCTCTGGTTTCCATGTGGATGATAGAAAAAGGTTACATAGCTTCAGCCTCCCCATTGTCCAGTTTATCAATTTGAAAATAGAAAATATCCACCGGTTTGGCAGGCTGGTCACGTGTTTTAAATAAGGTCATTTTAAATATAGTTTAATCACCATAATACTGCCAGTGTGGCATGAAACCAAAGTACCTTATTCATATATTTTTATATACATTGATGGCCATTAGAAACTAATTTATTGGCAAAGGCATCAGGCAAATATCAGCAGAGAATAATTAGCATATTAATTGAAGATGATAAATGTAGTAATTTTATTTGTTTATTTGATCTGTGTTTTACGCCGTACATTATTCATTTATACGACGGCGGCCAGCATTATGGTGGGAGGAAACCGGGCAACGTCCGGGGGAAACCCACGACCATCCGCAGGTTGATGACAAACCTTCCCACGTACGGCCGGAGAGGAAGCCAGCATGAGCTGGACTTGAACTCACAGCGACCGTAGTAACTTTATAGGAAGGTTTTATTGTTGTAATAAAAAGGCCTCTCATCTTGGCGGCTCGTGTCCTTTTTAGATTAATCTCGTCCGCAGTGACGATGTTCACGTTACCCTGAACATAAATACTGTAATGCATCGGATTGGTTCAAATGTTACAGTTAAGTAATTGGCCATTCAGATTTATAACAAAATTTAAAATATAAATATTTTAAATACATTCCAACTGCACACAACTTCTTAAAAATATTTTGATTTAATAAAAAAATCAGTAATTTAAAAAGTATAAACTAGTTTACTTCCATGGCCAGAGAGGCCCCCACAAGTGGAATGAAAGCAGGCAGGTCAGTATTATAAACTGAAAAGATGAAATCTGAAGAATACTGCAAGTTGCAGAGCAACAGCGTTTGTCCTGTTTTCATTGGACTAATAGGCTCGATATTGGCAACGTCTGACATGCCTCAACATGGTCTTATATCCGCATCAGATGTTGATGTTCAAAGAGTTAAATTGTCGCGGTACGGCCGAAAAAACGGCCAATGTGCTATTAAATGATATTTTTTTAAAGATATTTTACAAACATATATACAGTAATGGCTAATTGTTATGCTATTCGAGAAAGGAGTATGTTTTTTTCTTTCAACGTGTGACAACGGCAAAGTCTTCTAGATATTAACAGCGAATTGAACATATGGAACTTGTGAACATACACGAAGGTCAGTGGTAGCTAATTCTTGAACAAGTACATGAAGCATGTCTGCAAGTATTGTACTATTACATGGAAGTTTTAGTGTCGTAATACATGGAGGCACCTGTCCTTGGCTGCTCGTTTCTTTCTAATGTTGTCTATGTCCTGAATAACGATCTTCTCAGCTGCTTGTAGATTCCTGAAGCCGTCATTTCGGCTGAAACATTGCAGTTCAGTATTTATCTTTTTCTTTGATTGTAGATTTCTATCCCCATATATTCACGAATTTTTGCTTGTCAGTCACTTCTAGATTTGAGGGAAACCGGAACACCCAAGGTAAACCACCGACCGTTGATAAGTGCATGTAACTGACGAACTTCCCCAAGTATAAAGTAACCTACAGGTAAGCACATTGTATTTGAGGACGACATGTGGTCTTCAATGATCTGCGCGAAAAGCCACAATAACGTTGGCGGCTTCTACGCCACGTGTTCTCAAGGCTTTACGTGGTTGATGTCACATGTTCTCAAGGCTTTACCTGGTTGACATCACATGTTCTCAAGGTTTTACCTGAATGACGCCACGTGCTCTCAAGGCTTTACCTGAATGATGTCTCGTGTTCTTTAGACTCACCTGAGCTGTTCATTTCCTCCTCATTTCGGCCATGTTGCCTCCAACTATACCCTGGTAGTCTTCCTGAAATTAAATTATTTTCTTATTATCTATAAACTGTACTGAAGGAATGACAATCTTGGATGACTGTCTCACATTGGGTTCACTTGTGTCATTTTCCACCAGGCTCTGCCCGTTTTCCCCCTACCATAATGCTTGCCTCCGCCGTACAAATGAAATAGTCTTGACTATGGCGTAAACACCAATCAAATAAATAATTAAATCGTATCATTATATTATCTCTAACAAAGATGTACGAATTCCCTTGTTCTTTTGGGTCGAAATGCGCTGGACCAAGGTGCCGGTGGGGTGAAAGTGCTGACTATGTTAATGACAACTGGCGGATTCCTTTGTTTTTGCGGGCCGACATGTTTTATTCCCACGTGCCGGTGGAGTGAAAGTTGTGTGCTGGCTATGTTTGTTAAAAGTGGCGGATTCCCATGTTTTTTTTTTTAGGCTGAAATGTCTTATGCCGAGATCCCTGTAGAATGAAAATCGGAGCTTTCTATATTAGTGGGACCTGGTGCACCACCATATTGTTTTGGAAATAAATGCACCTTGTCGTGAAGAACACCGCTAAACAGAAGGATCCTTCTCCATCTTATCTGGTTCTGTGTCAGTCTATGAATTAAGCTAATAGTAAATTCGGTCCTTCGTTTTCCGTTCTGAAAAGGATTTTGGTTTGTTATAAACCCTTTTCTGCACAAATGGAATGATAAGGGGATTTTTTTCAGGTAAAGAAATCTTTACGATTCGCCGCGATATTTTTATTGTGGTCGTGATGGTGATGATGTGTAAATGATGGCATAGGAGATGATAGTGATGAGGATGATAATGTGAAATATATCGGTGTGTGCGTATCTCCTAAAGAGACCCATATGCCAGATGTTGAAGATGATGACGACGTGGAAATGAAGGCGTATGTGTTCGCTAAAGGGAAATGTGTAGCAATGATGATGACGATGATGATTGAATGGGGATACTGGCTTTGTACAAGGAACCATATAGTAGACATTAATAAAGATAATGATGTGAGAATATTGACGCGCTCTTTTTACCCAAATGGTGTGAATGTATGATGATGAGGGTGAAGAAATAATGGGGTGTATCTTTCTCTTAAAGTTAACCCCATGATAGATGATGATGACGATGACGACGACGACGATGACGATGATGGTGATGATGGTGATGACAAAAATGTGGGAATTTTGGCATGTGTCAAAAAACGGAAAGAGTGTTATTTTCGGTTAAATTACTACAACTAACTGAGACACAAACCACAGACTGTTGGCACGCAGTACAAATGTCTCATCCAATCACAACGCCGATAACATTAGGCAGCCATCTTACCGGATTACTAAATGTTGTCCCACAGCTACGATACTGGAAGTACATTAATAGCTGATACCATACCATACTACTAGTGTAATCCAACGGCTACGATGCTGGACTTCCCACAGCTACAATACTAGACTAGTGGTGTAGTCCCACAGCGGCGATACAGGACTACTAGTGTAGTCCCACAGCTTCGATACTAGCCTACTAGTGCAGTCCCACAGCTACGCTACTGAAGAACTACTATAGCTAGTATAGCCTCACAGATGTGATACAAGACTACTAGTGCAGTCTCACTTTATTCGCTTTATCCCTGTATTAATTTTTCCATCTGTCCATAGGAAACTTGTTGGATTGACTATTGTGATCAGGACCCGTTTTGTATTAAATATTTTTTTGCATCTTCGAATTAATCTTTTATGTAAATGTATCTTTAGAACGATCCTTAAAGCTATATTATTTCAACTACCCCCACTCCCCACCCCGAGGGCTGCCAGCATTATGGTGGGAGGAAACCGGACGACCATCCGCAAGTTGCAGCAAGACCTTCCCACGTACAGCCCGAGAGAAAGCCAGAAGCTGCTGGACTTGAACTCACAGCGACCACATTGGTGAGAGACTCCTGGGTCAATACGTTTCGCTAGGGTGCTAACCAAGTGAGCCATGGAGGCCACTGATATGATTGATACACAATTTTAAATAGTAAAGGGTCCACTTTAAATGCTGGTGGCGTTCAGTACCGTCTATAATGCTACTAAGAATAGAATAAGCCTACGCCTGGCAAAATAGCTGATAAACCATCACACGTGGCAAAATATCTACCAAATTATGGGACGAATCTCATAAGCACGAGATCAACCACTGGCATTTGGCACAAAATCCGGATTAACCATATATAACGCATGGCGAAATACTGGATACACAGCAAACTGTCTCTGAAAGACAACACATCAGAGAGTAAAACCACATCGCCGACAAAAGTGTGATAGATGGCAAATGGTCATGCTTCAAGACATTGGGCGCAACAGATAGGTTTATCAAATCATTACTCTTACACGAAAACCCTTCTTCGTGTGAGAACCAATCGGTGTTTTATATCTATTTTATTTTAGGTATATAATTTATATATTTAGGTATCACTTCATTTTTAATCATAGATCAAACTTGTCATTTGTTTGGTAGATAATTCCAGTTTCCTGCATAAAATGTTATCTGGGACCCTTTTCAGAGCTCACATTTCTCCCCACAACAGTGCTGGCATCAGTCTCAACAGTGAAATTTTCTTAAGCGAATAACCTATCAAATAAAAAAGTGAGATGATGGGTTCCCAATATGACATAGTCGAGTTGAATTCACCTCTTTTCGTTTTTGCCTCCCGATTACAATGTCTTATATGACACCCTTACATTCCTGTCAATATCAATATCAATAATACACAATACGCAATCAATATCCTCTTTAAATACATGTAGAAGCTGGAGAAACCATAAAATCTGACAAACTACTGGAGAAACCATGAATTCTAGCAAAATACTGGAGAAACCATGAAATCTGACAAACTACTGGAGAAACCATGAAATCTGACAAACTCCTGGAGAATCCACGAAATCTGACAAACTACTGGAGAAACCATGAAATCTGACAAACTCCTGGAGAATCCACGAAATCTGACAAACTACTGGAGAATCCATGAAATCTGACAGACTCCTGGAGAATCCACGAAATCTGACAAACTACTGGAGAAACCATGAAATCTGACAAACTACTAGAGAAACCATGAAATCTGACAAACTACTGGAGAACAATGAAATCTGACAAACTACTGGAGAAACCATGAAATCTGAGAAACTACTGGAGAACAATGGAATCTGACAAACTACTGGAGAAACCATGAAATCTGACAAACTACTAGAGAAACCATGAAATCTGGCAAACAACTGGAGAAACCATGAAATCTGACAAACTACTGGAGAAACCATGAAATCAGACAAACTACTAGAGAATCCACTAAATCTGACAAACTACTGGAGAAACCATGAAATCTGACAAACTACTGGAGAATCCACGAAATCTGACAAACTACTGGAGAATCCACGAAATCTGACAAACTACTGGAGAATCCGCGAAATCTGACAAACTACTGGAGAATCCATGAAATCTGACAGACTACTGGAGAAACCGTGAAATCTGACAAACTACTGGAGAAACCATGAAATCTATAAAAATACAGGGCGAACCACCAAATCTTGCAAAGTCCAGGATAAACCATGAAATCTGACAAACTACTGGAGAATCCACGAAATCTGACAAACTACTGGAGAAACCATGAAATCTGACAAACTACTGGAGAAACCAAGAAATCTGTCAAACTACTGGAGAAACCATGAAATCTAGCAAATTACAGGACAAACCACCAAATCTTGCAAATCCCAGGATAAACCATGAAATCTGACAGACTACTGGAGAATCCATGAAATCTGACAAACTACTGGAGAAACCATGAAATCTATAAAAATACAGGACGAACCACCAAATCTTGCAAAGTCCAGGATAAACCATGAAATCTGACAAACTACTGGAGAAACCATGAAATCTGACAAACAACTGGAGAAACCATGAAATCTATAAAAATACAGGACGAACCACCAAATCTTGTGAGATAAAAAAGTGAGATGATGGGTTTCCAATATGACATAGTCGAGTTGAATTCACCTCATTTCGTTTTTGCCTCGTTTTTGCTCCACAACAAAGTGGAGCGAGGTGGGCCTATATTGTAAGTGGTAATACTATGTAACCTACTTTGTAGTATGCACATACAGCCACGAACCTTCTCTCCTAATCAGGCTGATATCAATAATAGACAATACGTAATCAATATCCTCTTTAAAGTGGGGCAAAATACCCACTTAACCAATACCTGTATTAAAATACAGGGCAAACCATCAGATCCCACAAAATGCAGGATAAAACATTACATCTGGTAAAATACAGGATGTTTGTTCTGTTCGCAGATGAATATGACGTAAAGTCATATCTGATTATATCGCAGAGCCAAATCTCGCTGATAATTGTACCATTTTACTTTCTGTAGTATTTTGGGCATTGCACGAAAAATTGGCATATGTGGGCACGTCCAGTATCAAAATGCTTTAGTTATAATTCTAGTCTGTTTCTGACTAAACGCGGTCGCGTCTTGAAAAGCAGTCAATGCCTGGCTAACTCGTAATGTTGTTGCCTGTTGTTTTGTTGCCGGTTACCTTTTAGCCTTTGTGACTAGTGTGGGGCGGATTTCTGTTCTCTACATCCCTTCCACAAATGTTTGGATAGGGAAGCATCGCTGCGGACGTAAATTCTCTAGCACTTCTGTTGCATGTCTGGCTCACTGAGCCTTGTTTTTTTTAACTTCTTATAAATTGTCTTACCTTAGTCATCCGCTTCTTTCCTCTTAAAATAATGCTCTCTTTAACGATTGATCTCTGGGAAGAAAACAAAATGAAGAATTATGTAGATGATTTATTTATTTGTATGATTGGTGTTTTACACCATAGTCAAGAATATTTACCTTATACGACGGCGGCCAGCATTATGGTAGGAGGAAACCAGGCACAGCCTGGGGGAAACCCGCGAGCATCCGCCGGTAGCTGACAGATCTTCCTACGTATGGCCGGAGAGGAAGCCAGCATGGGCTGGACTTGAACTCATAGCGACCACATTGGTGAGAGGCTCCTGGGTCATTAAGCTGCGAGAGGGTGTGCCAATTAACTGAGACACGGAAGCCCCCCCCCCCCCCCCCACCAGTAATGTATATGAATATCACATTTTTTGATTGATTGTTTTCTGTACTCTGTATATAAAAGTACATGTATATTGTCACAATGTTATAAACAAGGAACATCCTTTAGGTGGTATGTGTGTCGTACAATATACGGTACACTATTAGAACAACTGCTGTGGTGGTGGGTTACATTTGGTGGAACTGAACCAATAGGGGAGTTCTGAGTTTTGCCAACAAAACTCTTTTGTTGGCAAAGATAAAAAACGGTCCTACTGTGTTATGTGAATGGTGAAAAATGTTAGGCAACGTTTAGTTGAAAATGATTTACTGGTCAGGTATCTCACCCTTTTCCAGAGGCACAAATGACATCTCTTTCCTTTAGGAACTTCTGAAGTGCACAAGCGTTCAGCTTCTCAGTTTTCTCTATCATTTTTCCACTCTAAATTGCTTTTTTGCACTTTTTTCAGACGCTAATGTTATAATGATTATGATCAAAAATAGTTGTCTAACATTTTTGTCAGGTGACATGATTTAGTTGGACTTTTTGTACCTTCATCTAACTCGAAACTCCTCCATTGTTCAGAAATAAAACTCAGAAACAGACTCTACAAAAAATCATGTAAATTTCCGTTTGAAATAAATCGGAATACTTTCAAAACACAAAGGAACCAGGTAAATTCTCTGATTAAGAAAGCAAAAAAAAAAAACTCATGAACAAAAAGTAACTGTGAAAATATAATCTGGAAATGTTGGGAGTAAGTTGTAATGGAAACTCTCTGCACGACTCAGAAGTGGAACCCCCCGAAATTGTGCCTAAGACCAGTACCGAATTAGTAGGTATTACTGTTGAACTCCGTGATGTACTTGAGGTGCTGGAGTGTATTGATAGCGAACAAGGCTAATCGACCAGACGGGATCAGCCCCAAAATGCTTTTTATGCCAAACTTGAAATTTCTCCAATCTTGACGATCCTTCTTAACCTTTCATTAACTACAGGGAAATATCCTTCCTCTTGGAAAATTGCTAACGTTACACCTATATTTAAAACGGAAGATCAATCGAAAGTCGCAAACTATAGACCAATTTCTTTGCTTAGCTGCATTAGCAAGATATTTGAACACAGTGTGTTTCGAGCAGGTTTTAGCCATATTCGTCCTGAAATATCTCCAAATCAGTATGGCTTTCTTACCATCAAAAAACACAACACGTTGACCTTTATTTTGACATTGTTAAAGCCCTGGACGATGGGGAAGAAGTATTTTTCATATTTTTTGACATTTCCAAGGCTTTTGATCGAGTTTGGCACAAAGGCATCTGAGCTAAGCTAAAGTCACTGGAATAAAATGTGGAATGCTCAACTGGTTTGCGGACTATTTACAACATCGACAACAAAGAGTTGTACTGAAAGGTTTCCAGTCAGATCTCAGAGCATTGAGACCTGGAGTCCCACAGGGCTCTGTACTAGGCTCTTTACTGGTTTTTTTTGTTTTTAATAACGACCTTCCGCATGAAATTATTAATAATATTAAGTTACTGGCTGACGACACCTGTCTTTACGTTATATCAGACGAACTGACATCGGAATACATCAATAGCTGTATAAATGATGACCTAGAAAAAATTGTTGTTTGAGCCAGAACTTGACTTGTTGAGCTCAATGCGAAAAAGACTGTAGCGCTTACCGTTTCGAGACACAGACAACCGTCACAGTTAATATTTAGTTTTTCAGGTGAAAGTATAACCCATTTTACATCACATAAACATTTAGGACTAGTTTTTGGTAATAATGGAAACCGGACCTATCAGATAGACAAACTCATAGAAGATGCCAATAAAAACTATCCATGTTCAGAGCACTTAAATATCGTCTGAATCGAAAGTGCCTAGAAATTATGTACAAAAGTTTTATGAGACCATCACTGGAATATGGAGATGTAGTTTGGGACAATATTAGTGAAGGTCAAATAAGTACCATAGAAAGCATGGAAAAGGACGCACTCCGCGTCATTACTGGTTTAACTAAAAGTGTTGCCTCTAACCGGCTCTACAAAGAAGATGTTACATGCATCGCCTGCAATTCTTCAAACGTAACCTCTAGGACGCATCTAGCAATGCATTTGAAAACAAGCTTCCACTACCAACACACCAGCGTAATCCGTACCAAATTTGATCAACAGACCAGTTTACAAGTTTTCGATGTAGAACAGCCACCTTTAGTAAATCTTTTTATTCCACAAACTGTGCGTGGCTGGAACAGTTTGCCATATTCGATTGGAAGAATTAAGAATTTTCAAGAATTCAAAATAGCTCTAGAAAAAATGCTATATCCGCCAGTTCCACCAGCATGGTATCATGCTGGAAACCGATGTTTAAGTATTATCTTGTGTAGATTAAGAAATGATGTAGCTCGCTAAATGCCAATTTGCATAACAAGTTCACTCTCCCAAATGTATCTGTGACAAGCCTCTAGAAACTGCAGCTCATTTCTTTTTAGAGTGTAGCAGATATGTTGTCCAGAGGGAGAACATGCTTAAAAATATCAGACAATCTGGTTATTTGGACAACATTTCTGCTACCACTCTCCTTTACGGCTGTAGCCTTCTATCCACTGAACTGAATATAATAATTTGTTTAGAAGTCTGCTTCTACATTAGCAATACCAAAAATGTTTAAATTTTTAACCCTGTTTGTTATATATAGTTACAATGTAAAAGCTCTCGATTAGACCTTGTGGTACGTCAAGACAGCCACCAAGTTAAGGTTGTGTATATAGGTTCGTGCATACATGTGGCTGCGCGCGCGTGTACATACGTGCTTTTATATGTATATGTGCTTGTTTGTATATACGGGTTTATTTATAAATGTTCATGTATGAGTTCATGATTTGTGCGCATGTATGCACAAATCAGTATACATACTTCTGTATGTATACATAAATACAATGTTTGTGCACAATCTTGTAAACAATTCCTGTCAACTTTCATAAAAATAACAAAATGCAATTTTGACTTTTTACAAAGTTTTACAATGTATATATTATTACGAATATCACACGATAGAAGCCTATGGCTTTCTGTGTAAGCAACTGAAATAAATACGTTTCAGCCAAATCCTTGGAAAAATTCGAAACATCCTTAATAGCGGCAGATGAAAAAAGTTGTAAAGCAACTTTAACTGGGATGGAAACTTTAGAAAGTGAACTAATATTTAGGAAAACATTGCCTAGGAAAACAGGTTCATCTTCCGATTTTTGTATTTTCTTTTAAATAAATTTAGAAATACGCCATAATATGAAGTTAATTTTTTTTCTTAATTAAGACACACCGCAAATTATAAATGCTGAAAGACAAATTATAATGGATAAAAGACAATAGTCACATCACTTTTTTATTTCCTTCAATGTCCTTAGTCATATCGGATATTAACACCCAACTAAGAGGGTATTTTTCGTAAATCGTTATCTTATTGTTAACTCAGTCTGAAGGAACATTCGTTCTTGCTCTCTTTCTTCGTAATAAAAGGCTTCTATGATCTTAAGATTTTGAATTTTCTCTCAAATACAATACACAAATATGTGAAAATGTTTAGGTAATTTAATTTCTTAAGGTACGCATCAAATTATAAATGCATAAAGATAAATCATTTTCCCCAAAAGACAACAGTCACATGACTACTTATTTTATCTTCAATGTTCTTCATCATATCCGATATCAGCACCCAGCTGAGAATGTATTTTTTTTTAATTCATTATCATTTTGTTAACTCCCTCCAGCTAAGCTTTTGTTCGTGATTCGTTCCTAAGCAATGAAAGACAGGACACCAGGCTCGCTTCACCGCATACAAAAACACACATGGTACCCCGTCAAGGCATGGTGTCCAGGCTCCCATTTTACTGAGAGTCGTATGTCGCACATCTGATTCTAAAGTAAATCTTACAACATACGACCGTTGCAGAAAACTTTCTATCCTTTATTGTGTACCGACTGGTAAAACGTACTACTTAGAACTTACAATTAAGATTGACGACTTAAAGATTTTTTCGTGAAATGATACCCAGGTGCTTACACCAGAAAACACATCAAATCTAGTCACAGAATGCTGACACAAGAGAGAAAACACTGCTCACCTATGGTATATTGGCACCAAAAATCATACAGCTCAGTCACGATATACTGACAGCAGAGAGCTAATCAATGTACACCGATTTGAAGCATTGCAGCCGGCAACCAGTTAATGGCAATGAAACAAAAGATTTTTGAATTAATTTGGAAAAATTCAGGTAAAGGAGAAAAGTGACGTTTTTAATGTGCATATAACTCGTCTCACCCCAGCCTCACGTTTCCTTCTGAAGATTACATTATCCTCCACCACTGCAGGTTTCTGGGAAGAAAGATAGAGAAAATGATAGTCATATGCGTTTAAACAGACATTAATATAACAGACGTCAACCAGCTGACACAAGATAGGAAATGCCGCCTCCTCACGGCATGCTCCCAGAGAGGAAACATCGCTCAGCCACGGTATGTTGACTCCAGAGAGGAAACGCCGCGAAAAGCGAAAGTACACCAGAGGGCTCAATGTATACTAACTTAAAGCAGGATTTCCGAACATTTTCGATTTTTTTTCGGAAGAATTCAGGTAAGAAAAAAAAGTGCTATTTTAATGGGAATGTAATTTGTCTCACCTTATCATTTCGCTTCTGTCTGTAGATTGCCTCACCCTCAATAACGCCAGGTTTCTTGGAAAAATATATGAAAATTGATGAATCTAAGCGCTAAATAGACAGTGGTAAGTCAGCTGTCAACCCAAATGGATGTTTTGGGAAAAGAATCGCAAGAACAATTCCCAAAACAACATTCGCCAGAAAAAACCAAAGTACTAAGAAATTATGTCAGTATAAGGACAGGTCCATGCAAAGAAAAGCAGTAAACATATTTCAATGATGATGGTTACGCACAAGGAATGTTCTACAAGAATAAATTAAATTAGCGCCAAATGCTGTACCATGCTTGTATTTAAGTGGACAATAATAAAAATATATCTCACTGAGGCTGTGATATAGCCACTGTTCATACATCCGACGTCGCATGCTTGTTGAATATACCGTTCCCAGACCGGGGTGAAGCGGAATTACATGTACGCACGGTTATGAAACAGAATGCTGAATACTATGGGTACCCTGTTCAAAACTTACTTTTAAAAGAATTATGCTCTTTGTGTAAGACATTTGTAAAATATACACTTAGCGCTCAAAATATGACCCTTAGAAGTTAACTAATATGCCGGAAATGATATTGTTCTACGGTGACCTTTAGAATTTCTACTGTCCTTCAAATAAAAGGTCACAGTTCGAGAATAATAATGGACGGAAAAGAAGGAGAGTCTAGGTGATATCATTTCTCTCACGCAATTATCAATGTTTAATAGTAATCCCTTCCGAGCGTCGTCGAGTGTAGGTTCGTCGGGCCAAAGATGTGGCCGTTGTCACAGATGTGCCCTTAAGTCGTTGGTTTCCTCAGTCCGCAATAAATCTAGAAATTTCCCGGCTAATGCAACCATGTTGTCCCCCCACTTTGCCTGTCTTACCTGTGCAGGTAGTGCGAAACACTCCAACCACTTTGTATTTTTTTTTATTTATTTGATTGGTGCTTTACGCCGTAATCAAGAATATTTCACTTATACGACGGCGCCCAGTATTATGGTGGGTTGAAACCAGGCAACGCTCGGGGGAAACCCACGACGGTTTCTGGAAGACCTTCCACGTACGGCTGCAAACCACTTTGTTAGCTGATGATTCAACCCCAACGCATAGTGATGACTGCATTTGGTAACTGGACCTAAAATATCCAAATGCACCCTCTCCAATGGCGCACCTGCATGAAAAGACAAGAGAGCTACCCTAGGCGTTCTGCTCAGTTTCTTCTGCCTACGCTGCAAATGCGAACGCAAATATCCCAATTCGTCTTGTGCCCATTCTAGAAAAACGACTGTCCGACCTTGGCAATCGTTTTGTCCCTTCCCAAATGGCAACTTGGTTAGGAACCAAGAAACTGGAAACAAAACAGGTGTTTTGTGTTGCAGCACCTCCGTGTCCGCGGCGTCAAAGTAATACAGCTGTAGAATACGCTCTTCACTCCAGACTGCACCCTAATTAACTCTGCTCCGAGAGTAAAGTCGCTTGCGTTGGTGTCAAATTGAAAATGACCTTTACCATTGAGATAGCCTAGCACAGGAGCTTTACCTAACACCATCTTGATGGCACTGAAAGTAATAAGATGTTCCGGTTCTTAGATAGGGGAGACGCAAACGCAGCGAATCCCTTTATATGCTCCCTGTGGTTGTTTGCAAATCCCAAAAAACTATTTTGCATCCTTCGTACACCTCGGTAGCGGGCAATCTTGAACGCCACTCCACATATCCACACTACCACCTTCCCTGGAAATGAAACTTCTGTCTGGAAAAGGTGACACTTCGTCAGTTTAAGTTTCAGTCCTTGATGACACATTAGTATAATCTGTTTGGTGCTGAAACGAGTTGCTCAGAACACTGACGTCATCAAGGTGTGCCAAATTACTTGCCATATAATCCCTCGCAACACTAGATCCATAAAGTAGCCGAAAGTTTTTACAGACCCAAATGGCATTCACGCGTTTCATACAATTCGTATTTTGTATTGAAAGCAGTTTTCCCACGATCATCTTTATGAACTTTCTCCCGCCAATACCCAGAAGTCATGTCATGTGTGGAAAATCAAATATTTCCAGAAACAGCATCCAAACAGTCGTTTATTAGCGACAGGCTAAAAACAATTTTTGACTCCAGAGAAGAAACACTTGTCTTACCTCAGCCTCTCGCTTCTTTCTGAAGATTGCATCATCTTCAATGACGTCAGGTGTCTGGGAAGAAAACAAAAATTAAAATGATGCATCTCTGACCTTAGTATACCGGTCATCAATCAACTGATAGGTGAGAGGAAATACTGATATGTCATTGGATGCTGACACAAGAGAGGAAATGCCGACATGTCACGGAAAATAGACACAAGAGAGGAAATACCACCCGGTCACGGAACGATGACACTAGGGAGAAAAATGCTCAGCCACGTTATATTGATATAAGAGAGGAAATACTGCACAGCAATGGTATATTGACACCAGAAAGGAAACACCGTTAGTCACGGTATTTTAACATCAGAGAGTTCAATGTATATTGACATGAAGCAAAGCAACTCGCCACCAGTTTATGGCTATCAGGAACGTAACATTTCCGATTTTCTTTATAAAACTGCAGGTAAATAAAAATAAAGTGCAGTTTTCAACGAGCAAGTAATTTGTCTCACCTCAGCCCCTCTCTTCTTTCGGAAGATGGCATAATCCTCAATGACGTCATGTTTCTGGGAAGAAAACAAAGATTAAAGTGATGCATCCCTGACCTTAGTATACGAGCTGTCAGTCAGCTGATACAAGAGAGGAAATACCGACATGTCACGGGATGCTGACATAAGAGAAGAAATGCCACCGTGTCACGGAACAATGACCCGAGAGAGGAAATGCCACCCAGTCACGGAACGATGACACTAGGGAGAAAAATGCTCAGCCACGGTATATTGGCATCAGGGAGGAAACATTGCTCAGCAACGGTATATTGACACCAGAAAGGAAACACCCTAAGTCACGGTATTTTAACACCAGAGAGTTCAATGTATATTGACATGAAGCAAGACAACTCGCCACCAGTTTAGGGCTATCAGGGACGTAACATTTCCAATTTTCTTTATAAAACTGCAGGTAAAAAATAAAATGCTGTTTTCAACGAGCAAATAATTTGTCTCACCTCAGCCTCTCTCTTCTTTCGGAAGATTGCATCATCCTCGATGACGTCATGTTTCTGGGAAGAAAACAAACATAAATCAACACAAACAAGTGAGGATATACCGACATGTCACTGGATGCTCACACAAGAGATGAAATGCTACCCGGTTACGGAGCGATGACCGAGAGGGGAAATTCCAACCGGTCACGGAACGATGACACCAGGGAGGACAATGCTCAGCCACGGTATATTGACATCAGAGAGGAAACATTGCTCATCAACGGTATATTGACACCAGAAAGGACACACTCTCAGTCACGGTATTTTAACACCTCAGAGTTCAATGTATACTGACACGAAGCAAAGCAACTCGCCACCAGTTTATGGCTATCAGGGACGTAACATTTCCAATTTTCTTTATAAAAATGAAGGTAAAAAAAAGTGCTGTTTTTAACGAGCAAGTAATTTGTCTCACCTCAGCCTCTCTCTTCTTTCTGAAGATGGCATCATCCTCAATGACGTCATGTTTCTGGGAAGAAAACAAAGATTAAAGTGATGCATCTCTGACCTTAGAATACGAGCTGTCAGTCAGCTGATACAAGAGAGGAAATACCGACATGTCACGGGATGCTGACATAAGAGAAGAAATGCCACCGTGTCACGGAACGATGACACTAGAGAGAAAAATTCTCAGCCACGGTATATTGGCATCAGGGAGGAAACATTGCTCAGCAACGGTATATTGACACCAGAAAGGACACACTCTCAGTCACGGTATTTTAACACCAGAGAGTTCAATGTATATTGACACGAAGCAAGACAACTCGCCACCAGTTTATGGCTATCAGGGACGTAACACTTCCAATTTTCTTTATAAAACTGCAGGTAAAAAATAAAGTGCTGTTTTCAACGAGCAAGTAATTTGTCTCACCTCAGCCTCTCTCTTCTTTCGGAAGATTGCATAATCCTCAATGACGTCATGTTTCTGGAAGAAAACAAACATAAATCAACACAAACAAGTGAGGATATACCGAAATGTCACTGGATGCTCACACAAAAGATGAAACGCTACCCGGTTACGGAGCGATGACCGAGAGGGGGAAATTCCAACCGGTCACGGAACGATGACACCAGGGAGGACAATGCTCAGCCACGGTATATTGACATCAGAGAGGAAACATTGCTCATCAACGGTATATTGACACCAGAAAGGAAATACCCTCAGTCACGGTATTTTAACACCTCAGAGTTCAATATATACTGACACGAAGCAAAGCAACTCGCCACCAGTTTATGGCTATCAGGGACGTAACATTTCCAATTTTCTTTATAAAAATGAAGGTAAAAAATAAAGTGCTGTTTTTAACGAGCAAGTAGTTTGTCTCACCTCAGCCTCTCGCTTCTTTCTGAAGATGGCATCATCCTCAATGACGTCATGTTTCTGGGAAGAAAACAAAGATGAAAATGATGCATCTCTGACCTTAGTATATGAGGTGTCAGTCAGCTGATACAAGAGAGGAAATACCGACATGTCACGGAACGATGACACCAGAGAGAAAACACTTGCCAGCCTCGGTATATTGACACCAGAGAGGAAACACATCTCAGTCACGGTATATCAACAACAAAGAGTTCAATGTCTGTTGACATGAAGCAGGACGAATTCTTTCAGACAAATACAGATTAGGAAAAAAGTTATGTTCTAATGAGCAAATAATTCATTGCACCTCAGTCTCAGCCTCTCGCTTCTTTCTGAAGATTACATTATCCTCAATAACGCCAGGTTTCTGGGAAAAATCAAACGGAAAAGTGGGACATGTATGCAATAAACCAACAATGCATACTGGCGAATGAATGAATGAATGTTTATGGCTTTACGGAACGTCGGCAATATTCCAGTTATGTTGTACTAAGAAAATGCCTGCACATTCTCTCTATTTCTGATACATGGGTGTATAAATTACCACGTCGAACAGTCCTATGTGGATCTAGGGCACCATATTTGACGTTTCTGGAAAATGTCGCTGAGCTTAGAACATTTTATTAACTTATTTGACACTAATTGTTTTCAGAAAATTCCAAAATGTTCTTCTATGGACACAAAAGTCTTGCATTGTGTCTTAGTCTGTGTCCATAGGTGGCCAGTTTAAAAAGCGTTCTGTATTTTCTACCCATTGTCATTGATTTACAAGGCAATAAAACAGAATTTATAAGGATTTGATAAGTTTATAGTCTTTATTCTGTATGCTGTGTACATCACATGTGCTTTAATGGTCATATTAATGTGTTGGTTGTTGTCCTGTGTAAAGCAGACATAAAGACAAAGAGTTAAATTTTAATTTCACTTGTCATCGGGTTGGAACTAAACTGATAGCTTCGGAGACCGTGTTTCTTTCACAGATCTCTATTCGAAATGAAAAGTGCCAATTTATTTGGACTGCATAAATGTTTTGAATTTGGTTTCGCGTTTCAAGCAACTTTACTGTACATAACTGACCGAAACAAACTACGTAGAAATCGAGATGATTCCTGATGTCAGTGTATGTCATAAGAGCTTTCAGTCAAAACTGGACAATGCGCAAAGCAAAACACTTGCGGAAAAATCATGATGTGTGTTTATTGTTGCCATTCGCTTTAGGCGTTTGATCTCGGTTTATACACCTAGTAAGCGGTAACATACCTAAAGCTGTCATGTGTATTACATGTGTGTTACCGTTAACCAGGTGTATAACCGCAATCAAACATCTCCAGCTTAGGTGATAACCTTTACTTAGTAAACCAGCCGTCAATCATCTGACACATCAGAGGAAATGCCGACCTATAATGGGATGCTGACGCTATAGCAGAAATACCGCACAGCCACGGTATATTGACATCAGAGAGGAAACACTGCTCAGTGACGGTATATTGACATCAGAGCAGAAACGCTGCTCAGCCACTGTACTCTGACACAAGAAATGAAAGGCCTCCATGTCACTTGTCACCGATACCAGAGAGGAAAGGCCGCCCTGTCACGGTATACTGGCACCAGAGAGAAAGCACCGCTCAGCCACGACAAGCTGACACTGGAGAGAAAACACCGTCAAACGAGCCCTCAATGTATTCTGACTTGAAAGCGGATAACCCACAAACAGTATATGGCGGTGAGACAGAACATTTTTCGAATTTCATTGGAAGGATTCCAGTAAAGAATGAGGTGCTGTTTAAATGAGAATGTAATATCGCACCCCTGCCACTCGTTTCGTTCTGAAGACTGCATCACCCTCAGGAACATCAGGTTTCTGGGTAGAAAAGATGGAGAAAATGATTATCCTATGCGTTAAGCAGTAGTTAATATCACAGACGTCACAGAAATACTGAAAGCCTAGTGGAGTCAACAACAATTCATTTATTTTACGTATACACAGGTATTTGACTGGTCATAGTATACGGACACCGGACAGGACACCCTCGGTCAAAGACATTACATTGACACTCCATCCAGACAGGGTTTTGTGCCATTAGTCAGGAAAATCCGCACACTTAGCTCAGGGTACAATAACACAGTTAGTCACGGCAAACTGACAATAAACTGGACAAATCCGCCCACTCAGGGTAAACTGCAATAAGCTGTACACCACGTCCACAGACAGGAAACAAGGCTCCATCTACATCATACAAAAAGCATACGATAGCCTCCTAGGCATGGTGTACTTACACTAGACACTATTGTCTCTATCATATGCACAGATCTCAATGTGTCCCTACCCCAGGTGTGAAGGGACAGCAGAGACCACAGTGTGTCTCTGCTAAAGATGTGGCAATGGAGGTACAACACAGCTTTTACATTGACTCAACAACAGGTGTGGATGTGCAGAGTGAGATCAGAGAGAGTGTCTCTACCTCAGGTTTGGAGGTACATCGCAAATTACATGTGAGACAGGGTCGGAGGTACAGCATAGACCTTGTGAATCTCTAGAACAGCTGTGAAGGCACAGCAGAGATCTCAGTCTGACTAAGACACGAGCGGAGCCCGGTGTCTGTATACTATGAGCAGTCAAAGACTTGTGTTACTAAATTTTTTATCACTTAATTCGCACTAAGTACAACAAAGGTATCAACTCGTCTCTACCAATGATGTGAAGATACAAGAGAGATCCCAGTCCGACTACCACACGGGCGGAGGTACAGCGCAAATCTGAGTAAGTACGTACAAGAAATTCAACAATTGCAAGTACCTACAGACGTACCCTGTTGGTGGTATTTACGTTCCAACCCCTCCTTACACTGCATGTAGTAGTGCTGCTGTGGTAGAGTGTAATTTAACTTACATTTCCGTTTCTTTTCTTCCTTAATATCAAGTCTTCCACCGTTACGACAGGTTTCTGTGCAAAAGAGTGAACTTAGTGTATAGATTTCTTGTCGGAAAATCTGACTTCAACTAACATATTCTATTTGGACTTTGGCTTATACTTCGAGGTTTGTTAACATGGTCGTGTAACAGGCTGTTTTCCTGTTAATCACAATGTCACAACATAAATGTAACTTTCAATCTATAGCAAGCGTTGACAATATAATTAAAGACTTACAACACATAGAGTAAATCCAGAGCAGCAACGACAGTGTGATAGTTGGCAAATGGCCAATCATAACCGGTCAAGTATGGCCGCTTGCCAATTTACCTAAGTTAGGGTCTTATTCCAACTGTTCATTTAAATGCATGAATTGTAGCAAATCGCACGCCTCCTAGCTCCATGGCTTAAGCAGAATTAGGTATAAAATACAGTAATGTTTATTAGACGTTACTAGTATTAAATTACCGGTAATCAAAATGTTGTGTTGTCATCATATTTAAAATACAATCACCATCAAAGACATACATGTACAAAGACAGACAGCGAATACATTAATGCTGCTATTTCGTAGTCCATCATTTCATGTGTACGACATTTTCGTTCCCAGAGTTAACTAAGATTTGGAATTAACTTGATTCCGGACCCTGTTTCCCTTAATCACGTTACTGGCTTGTAATAGGATCAAGCCACATGGTTTTGGTAGGCTCTGTTTTTTTTATTCTACAACTAAGTTCTCTTAACGAGAAAAGCATTAAATTTGGAATTTCTTAGTCCATCATTTCAATTAGGACAATGTCGTCCAAAGAGAGAACTGTCTCACCTCAGCCATGAGCCACTATATCTTGAATAACTACATAACTCTGTTACAGAAGAATGAAACGATTTTTAAGGAAAGTCTGACGTCCATGCAAGGTTATGAGCAAAGAACAAACGCTCAGAATGCAATGAAACATTTCATGTATATTTTTTTTTTCAGGATAATGTTGCTTCAATGTTTGTCATTACACATCATCACACTTTGCCTATCACGGGACACTCTACCATCAGTTGATGTCTTACTTGGCTGACAGTTTTCGTGGTAATTTGAAGAGTTGGTCAATATATGAATGATCTGAAATATTTACAAATCGTCATACTACACGTATAGCTCAAAGAGCACAAGTTTTCTGTGTACACGTTTGCTATAAAGTTTTTGTCATACAGTTGGCGCATCCGTGATCTAGAGGACATTGCTGGGGACATTGTTGACTGGCTATGACGTTGGAATATTCTCTGAGTTAACTGGCTTATTGAGGTAAAGACTGTTTTTGTGTTTTATCGCATTTTATTTCTTAGAAAATCCACCAGAAGAACCATGTTACATTTGTGACGGGTGCTCTATTCCCATCACATTGTCCTCACCAACGATAAACCCCTGATACCACAATGTACAAAAATAGGCGTCAGTGGAGATCAGATAACAAAGCACAGACAAAGAGGAGTCACTGGAGTTAAAGTAACAGAATGTACAAAGAAACGGGCGTCAGTAGAGTTCAGATAACAGAATGTACAAAGAAAGAAGTTTCAACATAGGTCAGATAAAAGAATGCCTATAGAGACAGGCGTCAGTGGAATCCACATAACAGAATGTACAAAGAGACAGGCATCAGTGGAGTTCAGGTAAGAGAATGTATAAAGAAAGAAGATTCAGGGGAGCTCAGATAACATAATGTACACACAGTGAGGTTTCAGTGCAATTCAGCCAACAAAATGTAAGAACAAATAGGTGTCCGTAGAGTTCATATTAAGAAATTCAATTTACAAATAAAGAAGCTTCACTGGGGTTCAGATGACAGAATGTACAAACAAGTATGCATCAATGAAGTTAAAAATATTAATGGTCAAAAACCTCACACGAAAGATGCATCAAAAGTTTGTGGTGCTTGATGGTAACATCCTTTATTGTTTATTCTGCGGTGTGTAACAAAACGTGAAAACCTCACACGAAAGATGAGTCAAAAGTTTGTGGTGCTTGTTGATAACGTCTTTAATTGTTTATTCTGTGGTGTGTAACAAAGGATGAAAACTTCACGCGAAAGATGCATCAAAAGTTTGTGGTGCTTGTTGATAACGTCCTTAATTGTTTATTCTGTGGTGTGTAACAAAAGATGAAAACCTCACACGAAAGATGCATCAAAAGTTTGTGGTGCTTGATGGTAACATTCTTTATTATTTATTCTGCGGTGTGTAACAAAACGTGAAAACCTCACACGAAAGATGAGTCAAAAGTTTGTGGTGCTTGTTGATAACGTCTTTAATTGTTTATTCTGTGGTGTGTAACAAAGGATGAAAACCTCACACGAAAGATACATCAAAAGTTTGTGGTGCTTGATGGTAACATTCTTTATTATTTATTCTGCGGTGTGTAACAAAACGTGAAAACCTCACACGAAAGATGAGTCAAAAGTTTGTGGTGCTTGTTGATAACGTCTTTAATTGTTTATTCTGTGGTGTGTAACAAAGGATGAAAACCTCACACGAAAGATACATCAAAAGTTTGTGGTGCTTGATGGTAACATTCTTTATTATTTATTCTGCGGTGTGTAACAAAACGTGAAAACCTCACACGAAAGATGAGTCAAAAGTTTGTGGTGCTTGTTGATAACGTCTTTAATTGTTTATTCTGTGGTGTGTAACAAAGGATGAAAACCTCACACGAAAGATACATCAAAAGTTTGTGGTGCTTGATGGTAACATTCTTTATTATTTATTCTGCGGTGTGTAACAAAACGTGAAAACCTCACACGAAAGATGAGTCAAAAGTTTGTGGTGCTTGTTGATAACGTCTTTAATTGTTTATTCTGTGGTGTGTAACAAAGGATGAAAACCTCACACGAAAGATACATCAAAAGTTTGTGGTGCTTGATGGTAACATTCTTTATTATTTATTCTGAGGTGTGTAACAAAACGTGAAAACCTCACACGAAAGATGCATCAAAAGTCTGTACTGCTTGATGATAACGTCTTTAATTGTTTATTCTGTGGTGTGTAACAAAACGTGAAAACTTCACGCGAAAGATGCATCAAAAGTTTGTGGTGCTTGTTGATAACGTCTTTAATTGTTTATTCTGTGGTGTGTAACAAAGGATGAAAACCTCACACGAAAGATGCATCAAAAGTTTGTGGTGCTTGATGGTAACATTCTTTATTATTTATTCTGCGGTGTGTAACAAAACGTGAAAACCTCACACGAAAGATGCATCAAAAGTTTGTGGTGCTTGTTGATAACGTCTTTAATTGTTTATTCTGTGGTGTGTAACAAAGGATGAAAACTTCACGCGAAAGATGCATCAAAAGTTTGTGGTGCTTGTTGATAACGTCCTTAATTGTTTATTCTGTGGTGTGTAACAAAAGATGAAAACCTCACACGAAAGATGCATCAAAAGTCTGTGCTGCTTGATGGTAACATTCTTTTATTGTTTATTCTGTGGTGTGTAATAAAACATGAAAACCTCACACGAAAGATGTGTCAAAAGTTTGTGGTGCTTGTTGATAACGTCTTTAATTGTTTATTCTGTGGTCTGTAACAAACGATGAAAACCTCACACGAAAGATGCGTCATAACGTTGTGGTGCTTGATGGTAACATCTCTTACTGTTTGTTCTGTGGTGTGTAACAAAAGAAATACGATCACTAAGAGACATCACAACAATACTAACGCATGTGCAGTGGTGCTGTTAAAGCAAAGAATGGCACAGTGTGGTATTAAAAAGCCCGTTCTTGTTTCTTTCTTGGTTGTAATGAGCTAATGGTAGAATATATTAAGAGACCGTAACGGGTATTAGAATCTCCACAATGATATCTTGCCTTTTGTAGAAAACACCCAATCTGACTTGAGCCACCTTTAGTACTGCGCTATCTTTTCACACAAGCAAATCATGGGGGAGGTGGTATTTTCCCCAAACGTTGTGTTTTTGCGTTGTGTTTGTTATTGTGTTAATGTCACATTTTAAAAATTTTAGTTTGGCCAGTCGGTTAATGCAGCACACACGCTTTATCCAACATTTTCTGCTCAAATAATTTTTTATCTAAGACTGTCTATCACAATCTAGTTTAATATAATATAATTTAAGACGTACAGCATAGGCCTAGGGAGAAAGACCAGGTCAGCAACGACAGTGTGATAGCTGGCAAATAGTCACATGTAATTGGTGAAATACCGCCTCTTGTCAGTTTACCTCAGTTAGGTCTTTATTCTAACTGTTTATGTAAATGCATAAATGGTAGCAATTAGCACGCCTCCTATCACCATGGCTTAAGTAGAACTAGGTGAAAAAAATGCAGTGATGTTAATTGCAGTTTATTAGACGTCACTGGTCTAGAATTTCTCAAAATGCTGTGTTTCTCATCATATTTAACACACAATCACATTAAAATTCAGTCGGTTAGATCGTTATGACAGAAACTAAAAATAAGGTGATTAATAGCTTTAAACCTATTCTAGAAATAAATAGATCAAGTTTATAGTGACGCCCATGACCCCGAAGCTGTAACGTCGAGGTTATAATGTGCTATGAGCAATTTTAACAGTTCCCTTTCAGAATTTATTGCCTCAAAACATTGATGAATGCGTTACACGTACATACTAGACGTGTGTTTTTATGCGTAAAATTTGTTTCTCATATGCTGTATTTTGATTGGTGTTTTACGCCCGTTACGCTCAAGAATGTTTCACCTATACGATATGGCGACCAGCATTATGTAGAAGGACACCGGGTAGATCTTGTGGGAAACCACCAGGTTGCTGGCAGACCTTCCCACGTACGGCCGGAGAGGAAACCAGCATGAGCTGGACTTGAATTCACAGCGACCGCATTTATACCAGCCGTCAACCAAAATGGACATCCGTGCGACACAGGGACGGTGCCATACAACAACTTCTAATAATGATGGAAAAACGCAAGAAATCTAAGGCGTATGGATTAAAACAAGCTCCAGATTGTGTGCCCTGTTAGTGTATGTTTGTGCATGATCAAAATATGTATCCCAGTTGGGCAATGAATGGATATGTTTATATATCCAACGAGGCTATGTAATTCCACGCCGTGAACAGACCGCCTCTATTCTGGCTCTGGCTCTGTGTTAAACGAAATTACCTGTAGACACAGCCAGAGATTCTGGACACTCTGTCCATATTTACCTAACAAGAGAATTATAATCATTGTAAAATTCAAGCAACAGATAGTCAAAGTTTCTGACAGAACATCTTTGGCACACTAGGTTTTTTTTTAGTAATAGCTGTTCAAAAACTACAGTATTTGCGCAGAAACTGACGAATATTTACTACTGCACCGATTTGGCTTTACTTGGTGATATAAAGCAGAGAGAGAGTTACCTGTCCTTGATTTTCCTCAAGACTGTCCTTGGGCTGAGGCACAAATCGTGACTGAGTCAAGGCCATTAGCATCCAAAGGAAGCCCACGCTCAGCCTGGCTGCCCCGCTTTTCATCTTGACTGGAAAATTAAACGCAAATGATATATAATGAAGTTGCAGTTATTGCACTGAATATAAAATAAATCATAAATGTAACCTTCACCAATGCGGTCGTTGTGAGTTCAAGTCCAGCTCGTGCTGGCTTCCTCTCCCGCCGTAAGTGGGAACGTCTCCGAGCAACCTGCGGATGGTTGTGGGTTTTCTCCTGGGCTCTGTCAGGTTTCCTTCCACCATAATGCTCGTAAAAGTGAAATATTATTGAATATGGCGTAAAACACCCATCAAACAAACAAATAAATAAATAAATAAATAAAAACAAACTACATTTTTTGGTTTACAAACGTGTCCTAAGTTTTAAAGTACGTTGACGCCTTAAAGGACGCGCGATGGGGAGGCGATAGTCTGAGCACCATCGTCGTTTCTCATGAGATGGCGGGTTCAAATCTAGCATTTGGCGAGTTTTGTTGCAGCTTTATGTAAAAAGGTTTCTGATGTAGTTGTACACATAAATAGCAATGTATCGCAAATCAAAGTGAAGAATAATGGATTTTGTTAAAGGGTATTTGAGGGGAAGCGATAATAAATGTAATAGCCTTAGTGAAACCAAATTTTCTAGACTAACATACTACTGGAACAAAAGTAGGCTTCGTATTTTTTCAACGAAACAGTAATTATTTTCCATTACTATCTGATCCATAAAAGATATAGAAAACCATGTCGGCAAATCTCACCATTCATTTAAATCCAACTCTGGGTTGTCGCGTTTACTTACATATCACGGATAAAACGACGATGAAATAATCTTAAGTGACGTCTAATTTAGCAGCCGAAGAGTGTTGAGGCATTTTTGCGACATCGAATGACCTAATTTCGTTGAAGCTGTTCAATTAACTTATAACTTACGCCGGATTCTGAAATAATACATTCATAAAGATTTCTGGGTTCATTTGAGCTAACAGGAAATGGTTTTGAACACGCAATCTGTATATGAAAAGTTTATTGTCTGAAAGGCGGCTGTCTACAGTAGTTCACCGGGACACCGAGAGCCATCAAAGAAATCACTTGCAAAACTATCATGAAATTTTAAGTCAAGTATTTTCGAGTCAGAACTCTTTTGTCAAAAGGTAAAAACAATTCTACATGTGAGCTGTACTAAATGTTGAACAGCCTTTTATTACATTTTTTAATTTTATTACATTAATTAATTTACCGATCACCTGTCTCATCCTGGCAAGGGGCACAAATGACTTTATGAACCTTTAAAGTTCACAAACGTTCAATCACTCGACTTTTCCCATCGTTGATTTAGTCTAAATTACTTGTTATAAACATTTCTCAGTCGCCCATGTTATAGTAAATGTGATCAAACATTTTTGACTCAGCACCTGATACAGTCGGGCATATTCTAACTTTATCAATAAAACAGTTCGAACTCTCAAATCCCCAAGGTGAGTGGTATACAATAAAGGATGCCCTGTTCTGGTTTAATAGCATCTCTCATTGAAAAGAAAATAACAGTAAAACCAACACTGCATGCAGTCTGACGGCTTCCAAGTGGTGTCTACATGAGATGTTTTAGTATGTGCTCCAAAACAAATCTGTTGCAGCGTTGTTGTAAGCAAGAGTTACAGCAAATTTACAGTAACCATTAGTCTTACAGTCTGCAACATTGACTGAGCATTGATGAGCAACGTATAAAGAATTATTTAAGTTTTATGTTAGCCTTTCTGCTTATTTGGGGCTGTTTCGGTTTCGAATTTATCGCAGAGGTTGTAAGTCTTTATCGTCATTGTTTTATGAACGTACTGTAGTTGTTTTGGCTGCAGACGTGAAACAAAAAAAATCCGGAGAATATTCCTGAAATATCAAGTTTACAGCCAAACCGAAGGGAAGGTTAAAAGTCTGAATGCAATAGCACTAACTAGCGCCACATAATATACAACTGTCGATATAGCGTAAAAGATGAAAAAGCATTAACTAACAGAATGTTAAAGCATTTAAAATCAGTAAGTTTAAACTATATAAACATTGGATCAAGAACTAGGTTTTTGTTCATCAGACATCTGCGAAACACAGACCTGTGTTGTACTGAATTGAAGGGTGGACAATCTAATTACAGGCAGACTTCCGGCATAGTCACCTGTTATCTAAGCATTGTCAATGTCATACAGAGCAACATTTGATCTACCTGCTGTACAATTTTCACATTCACAGACGATATAGTTTCGTTTCACCTGTCCTTCAACACGAGGGAATTTAAATGTCACACTTCTTCCAGTTTTAACTGCTATTTTCAGGAAACGTAAACTTTGTGGGAAGAAAAATGAAACCAGAATTGAATTTAAAAACTAAATTTTTACTGAAATTCGACATTCTTTGTCATTTATGTTGCTCTGTGAATGGTCTAACACTGTATCAAATTTGAGTTTGATCCGTGCTGTAGTTTTTTTTATTCTGAAAAATATTTTAAGAGTTTCCGTCACCCAACAATATGGCGGTGCTTTTAATTAGGAATACCAAGCAGCATTTTTTTTTTCTGCCCTGATGAACAGGTTTTCTAAATATCAGTATGAAGTGGGCAAAAAGCATATTTTTTATTCGTCCGATCCAGAGCACTAGTTTTAGAAACTTAGATGTAAACGCATAGGCCGAAATGCAAAGGAATACCTGTACGAATAAGATATGTCAAATTTTAGAACTTTTTATGGAGTCATATTTTCGACCAGTGGCAAGCTTCTAAAGTTTTCAATGGATATTAATGTTTTGTTCAAACTTCAAGAGTTTAGATTGGTTCTTGAGAACGTGTTTAAATGTTATTGTGCAAAATCCAATATGGCCGATAAACCATGTAACATAGATCTTTTTTGCAGCCAAATTTCAAGCAGATGTGATTTGCACTTTTTTTTACAAAAACGACCGTCCGAAAAGAAAGCTTCCAACAGCATGTAGAAAAGATATAGCAAACCAAAAATAAAAACAAATTTTCACTTTGGAACATCAGATGTCTAGAAAAATCAACTCAAGATTTAGCTTAAAATTTCTCAAAAGTACAAGACAATTATAAAATGATAATTCCAGTAAAGACTGAGCAGAAAATCTTAAAACTTCATCTCCACTAAATGGAAAAATGTACTAAAATTCAATCCGCTACATGTGAGTTTCAGAAATAGGTTGACAGATGGCAGTTCATTTTTTCCAATGCTTCGTTTTGTGTAAGATAGGGCCTATCCAAACACCTTTCTCCTGAAACGCACCTAGAAAACAGAGGACAGTCGCAGCCACATTAAGAATAAAGTTTACCTCCAAGTATTGTGGAAAGTCCAGTTCTACCAGGCAGCTTCGTTCATCTAAAGAGATTAGTTTCTACTTATGTATTTAAAACTTGTGCGTACATGTATATTGGGAGAAGACAGTTAAACCTTCTATGTAAAAACACAAATTAAAAATGTAGTTATCCCAGTGTGCTGAAGATTTAATTATTTTATTTACTTACCAAGGCATGGACGTCAAAAGAATTAAGTAAAAGCAAGAACACGCGTTCAAGTGTGCATCCTTGTAGAACACCATCCCCTTGAGGCAAGAAAATGCGCATCATTCGTATAGAGTGAGTGCTTGGGGTTTAACGTCGTACATTCGTATAGAACTCAGACACATAAAACGCCTTACACCTGGTGACCACGTTCAGGTACTCTGGTTAAAATAATGCCTAAAGCAACGGAAAAAGACAGTTGTAAAGCTTTTAAATTTGAACCTTTAACCACGAAAGCTGTCTGGACCTCCAGGAGAACAACGTCTCTATTTTACTGTTTTACCATTTCAAACAAAAATGTTACGTGCCATTTTCTTTCAAAATGAGATAAATGCAAAATGATATGTTGATTTCCACCAATGAATTTTGGTGGCCTGAATACTTTTGTTTTAATAACAAATGAAGCATTGCAAGTGTTTCGTAACTTGAACTATTGAAGAACTCAGGTTTATGGCAAACAATAATTAGCATATTAATGGAATAGCTAAGAGACCTTCGGTCTAAACCTTTTAAGTTTATGGACAAGTTTTCTGATGAACAATACATCATATTTTTCAACCTTTGCCTCATGTGCGTTAAGGTATATATATATCAGGTGTGCAAACCTGTCATGGTTGTAAGGTTTGGTTAGTGCCATTTGGATGAGACACGTTTTATGATGAGCCACAACTTAAAACCGGCTGTTATAAACGCCACAGGCCAAGTATGTGGGAGGTGTTATCTGGAGGCAAGACCTTTGTCACTTAATGTATGTAAACAATTTGAAAAGAATTGTAATGCGTGATGTAATGTTTTACAAAACGACAATCAGCTGGTACATCCCATTTCTCACCTGACTGAAGCCTGTAATTAATTTTAGCCGAAAGAAAGTATCCAAGCGTTACATCTAAACATGAAGAATATAAAAGGAAATTCAAAGCAGTTGTTTTGGTTAGACTTAGGACATTGATTTTTCATAAACACTCAATAGCTGTACCATCATATCAGGTTTGCTCTGATCTTCTTCGATTTGACGGCACAGTGCTGACCATGCGGTAAGGAAGGTTCGGGTGCAAACCATACATCAATACACAACAGACAGCCTGTGATGACAGACGGGGACATACTCATAACATGTTGTTGGTAATGTAGCAAGCTACTTAAAAGACAATCTGAAGCAAAGAAGTAAAGAAATACTAACGTGCGAAGGTAGATCTATATATGAAGCGTTCCGCGACCAAAACCCTACCGCGCGGTACAGTAATATTTCTGTGCCTTTTTAATTGCAATTTTTAAATCGTAATCAGGAATATCTCGTTCATTTGAAGACGGATCAGTTTATGGATGGACACAAGTGGATATAGCAAGGTGATAGCAAAGCACATGGCCTAGTACTCGTAGTACATGTAGAGTTTTCTCTATTTACTTCATTGGTTTTTTACTTCAATGTTTTGGAAATGGGTCTTCCGTTTATCGACTTGGAACGCCCTTTACGGACTACGAATGTTACACGAATGTCGGACATGACGCGTATATTTAATACCATGCTCAGGAATCATTCATGTTTTAAGACGTTTTTTCAGTCGATGAAGGAACCTCGAATTCATCGAAAAACAAAAACAAGAAAAACAAAAAAAAAAAAAAAACCCCACAAAAAGCCATCTTCCCCGTATACCTGAGAAACCCTCTAACCCACACATTCGAAACGACCAGAGTTGGATGTAAACACGAGACCTCATTAGTCCCCAGTAGTCTAAGCCACCCAGGGTTTTACCATCTGGATCAACCGAACCCCAATTTCACTGAGATGGAAGAACCATTGGTACCGCTGCCGTGGTTAAATGGTTAGAGCGCCCATTTCGAAGTCGGGAAACCCGGGATTATGACATAGTGAGGTCATAGCAAAGACTTTACAAATTGCACTAAATGTTGCCTCGCTTGACGCTCAACACTGAGAGGTTAGAGGAAGGAAACAATATTTTCTGACAGGGTGGGGTTTCATGTCTGGTGTTTTCGATAAGATACTTCAGTGGCGACAGCGCTTTGGTGACATGAACTCTCACTGTCACAAGAAGATACATTATATGTCCACACACCTAATGTCAATAATCCAAGTCTAGCTTTACTAAGGGTAAACAAACCATTAACATAACAAGTTCAAACTGTTGTTTTGCAAGATGTTTCTATTTTCCACATTAATATACAGGTAAAGAGAAATATAAAGCTAATTCTAATAAGATTTCGTCTGCTTACAGATGTGAGTACAAGCCAGGTCATATGAGGATGTATTAGTCTACAATAAACAGTGTTGGTGACTGGTCAATTGGCAGAGGCAGTCGAATCTTGAAAAGCTAAGTTACACGAATCAGTATAGTTTAGGTTGTGCACCATCGCTCCATTGAGTTCGTCGGTCCAATTATTCATCGGTTTCCTACAAGAGAGAGTAAAATAAACTTCAAGACGTTCGTTGGCATTGATATCAGGAGATGAAGACATTTAAATGAGTGAACCTGTCAGTTGGCATTTCAGAAACAGGGTAGAATTAAATAATGCCTGGATCTTTGTTTTGCGGTTGAGTGACAAAAGAATCTGAAATAATGTCTTGTTCTTCCGTTAGGAGTTGAGTGAAGGTAAAATCAGAAAAACAGAAAATTTAGGAATGAAAAAAAAACTCAGAAATAATACAGTAAAAAGAAAACATCCATGCTCCATTTTAGCACACGGTGTCCTATATCATAGTAATATTAATAATACTGGTTGTCAGTTCCAGTGATAAGCAATATTAATGTACCAATGTACCAATTAATTATTGTACCAGTCATATTCCAGTACATGCACGCAAAAAATAGGATTTAAAATAAATGCGCGGGAACGTGTGGCAACAATCTGCTGATGGTAGTGGGTTTTCCCCTGGCTCTGGGTTTGGTGGCACCATAATGCTGACAGCCGTCGTATAAGCGAAATATTCTTGAACACGGCGTAAAACAGCAATTAAAACTATCTTTCCGTTGGACTCGTCAGATTCGATGGGGCGTATCACCAATTCCACGGAGAAAACTCGGTTTTGGTCATTACCAAACTAATCCAACTACCTCTTCCGTTTCACCTTCCCACTGTCACCTCAATCAACCCACTGTAACCAAAAGAGATACGAGATAACTGTTAAAACCATAACATACAGGTACAAATTCTTTGTTGCACCAGCCTAATCTGTTCCTACAATTTTGATGAATTGAAAGTTTCACAGTGCATCAGAACAGAACATGAGAAATCCACGGTTTGGTGATGCCATCTTCTCGGTCGATCTGAATGAATCGTTGGGGCTAATGTTTAGCCACATCGTGGGGAGCAGGTGGACATGATGTTTTAAGAAATACTGGCAATGTTAATGGAAATATTCTACTCAATCTTTCCTCTTTTCTGTCGGAATGACATCAAGCGTGGTGAACTCTGGAGGGAGAAAAGAAAAACAGTCAAGATAATCACTAACTTGTGCTTTCTTTATCGTGCATGGTCTACGCAACGATCACAGGTCCATATTCGGTTGATCTATTTAGTTATTTATTGATTTGATTGGAGTTATACGCCCCACTAAGTGTTGTTCACATCCGACGTCAACCAGCATTATAGTGGGAGGAACCCAGACAGAGCCGATTCTGCTGATTTCAGTCTATCACCGTAGTTGTTTTGATAAAAGGGTTACATAAATAACGGGGAATGTAGTGTTAATGTTACCGGTACAACTGGGGGTAATCAATGCGTTTACCATATATCTAGGCGTAAGATAAAGAATAACAAATAACATTTGTGTCGAGTTCAAGGTGGGCGCAACATAAAGGGTAACCGCGTGTAGTGACATCCGTGACAGCACTATTGTTATAAGAATGATTTACACTTGATGACAACAGTCAACGACATCCATTTGACCGTTTGCTCAGTTTAAGTTATTATGTCCATATCTGTACCTCATATGTAAGAAAAGTCATCATTATCTCGGAAAATGTCGGTGTTTTATCCTGGGCGCTCCAGAATCCCTAACCAATGAAACTAATCATCGTATATATGTGAGAAGCTCTAGAGTATGCTGTTAATAAAGGGATGGTCAAACAAAAAAGAAATCAAACAGAAAACCGGTGAATTATTCATGGTCTCCGTTGGTATCATTTATTGTAAGCTTTTCGGAAGGGGACAATATAATAACGAAACTATAACAAAATCGTTAAGTTTCCAGTGCAAACAATGTCTGACACGTGCAATCTGTTATTTCGAGTATCCTGTCCGATGAAAATTCAGTTTAATGCGGTTGATCGCAGTGATGGTGATTGTCGTCTTCATAACAGTAAAAACGCACGTGCGACACACAACTCCCAGAGTCGGGGCTTTTATTATTATAATTTTATGTTATTATCTTATTGGTGAAGGATCTGGTTTATCGATCGTTCAGAAAACCCCCTGTGTTCCCCTTTAACAATCATTCACTTTAAAATTTTGACGACGTATATCACTAACCCTGTGCTTTTCAAATTGGGTCATACGATCGTATATATTCAGAACTGCTTAGTCATCTTGGTCAGATGGCCTACAAATTTTCAACACTGTTTATAGTCAGTTATATAACCAGTTATATCGTACACTATAGTTCTACCACTATGTTTGTTTTCACGAATGTATATTTCTTTGCTGCTAGTCCGTAAACATTTCATAATTTCACTGCAGATATCTGAAATAGGTGATGTGGGCCAAGTGGTCAGTAGTAAATGCCTAAGCTATCCTGTTTATGGTAAAAGTGGAACTGAAATTTCAGTGCTTGTAGTTAGGCATGACACACCAAAGCCCTGACGCTAAACATCAATCACACCGTGATGGCTCAGTAATTCAAAGGTTACACCAAGTCTCAGTAAATTGCGATGATACACGATAATAGACTTACACTAGCATATAAAAACGGCCATATCCGCCATGTCCAATTTGTGTAATCGTACATGAAGTACACACAATAAGTTCCTGGAAATGCTACCACATCTTTACTTGCGACTTGGCGTCATCATAGCGGAACGCTGTTGATCGCATATTTTAATTTCCAAAAGTCTGTTTAAAAATGTAGCGATTATTTTCAACTTGTAAATCCCCATGCTATGTATCTATAACGAGCAATAACTATATTTCTAGACAGTGTGATACAGTAAAGTAATTGGCAATTGCACATGAAATTCATGCATTAGTTAACCCAACACATCATTTGTCTAATTCTCCCCTCGTCTTAATAAAAATTAATAACATGGATACTTGACACTTTATAAGTTTATGCAAATTGCTCAACGGTGGTCAGTATCATCTTAAGGCGATTGAACACACAGCCAATTGGTTTTAAACGAGATCTTTGGGCAAACATGTTAGGAGAGTGAACACTGTACCAATGTGTTAAACATGTTGTGTCTAACATTTAGTTATCGATCCCAAAGTATCAGATCGACTGCATCTGAATAGCTGATAAATGGGAAGGTAGTTTAATCCTTGAATACACTGAAGTTCCAAAACGGTGCAAAATAAAGCTATATTAAGAGTGGCCTATTTATTTGATTGGTGTTGTACGGTGTACTCAAGAATATTTCACTATACGACGGTGGTCGGTGGGTGGAAACCGGGCAGAGCCCGGGGAAACCCACGACCATCATCAGGTTGCTGAGAGAGCTTCCCACTTACGGCCAGAGAGGAAGCCAGCATGAGCTGGACTTGAACTCACAGCGACCGCATTGTTGAGAGACTCCTGCGGACCTCGTTATTTCCCATTGAATAAACACTACTCTTTGTTAATGCATGAACAATACGGATTTCAATGTGAAGTGATCGACTCCAGATTTACACTGTATCTGAGGTGCAGTGCAAGACGAGGTGGCTATTGCTTCAGGGCTCTGCGTAGTTTTCTCTGTCTATCAAGTTCATCACCGTCATATACTTGGACATATTCTTCACAACGCATGTGTCGCTCTCTATTTTCGTTTCATCACTGCCACCACTAGCAAATTGTGGTCACTCTGGTCATTGTAATGAATCTATGCGCCGAAACTTGCATTTAGTGGTGGAATATGGATGTTCCAGGTCAATAATGGCATCATTATTTCTCAAAACGACGTTTAACACAAACCACCAAAGAACTAAGAAAGTATATGAAGTTTCAGTCGTGTAGAATGCTTATATTATTTGCGGTTTAATTCAAACTATTCGTATATCTAACCTGGGGGTCTAATTCAACACGATGAATATACTCCCCTATTCACGGGTTCAGTGGAAATAGACAAATAGACACAATCATGAAGAAGAGTGCCAAGGATTGTGGACGCTCAGTCATTGTTTATGTATGGAACGATACTCATTGTAAAGCTCGGGGTGAAGGCGTTTGATGGAATAACCTTGACACAGTAATGACGTGTGACTTTGATTGAAACCAACTGTCACGCACCACACGGCGTCTAACAATTGATACAAGGCGAAATACGTAGGCGGACATGATGTCTGAAAACACATATAGTTCGTTTTGACCTGGTTCTAGTAATATTTATGTTAAGAATGAGTGGGATAATTCAAGCCAACGTCTGAAACAATTTTACAGCTGAATGCTGATTAAATAGTTCCATGCGAAGACACCAGTGATGAAGCTAAGCCTAAACATGCCTACAGGCGCCACACAATATAATTATAGACGAAAAGCATATAAAGTAAATTCAGAGCAGCGACGACAGTGTGGTAGCTAACAAATGGTCCGACGTAACCTGTAACGTACGACCTCTTGTCAGTTTACCTCAGTCGGGGTATTATTCTAACTGCACATGTAAATGCATGAATACGAAAAACACAGTGATGTTAAGTGCAACTTATTAGGTCTCTCCAAAAGTCAAGCTTGTGTGAAAGTGACAATGGTGTAAAGAGAGCGTTGTAAGAGCTCTTGGGAAACCCACATATCGCTGTAAGGAGTATGTTAAATGGAAGGATCTTGGAAAAGTGGTCAAGAAGCAATCGAATATAATAATAAATAATACATAAAACAACAGTTAACTACCTTGGCAGCTCGTTTCCTTTTCAGTGTGTCAAGATCTTCTTCTATGAACCCATTCTCTTTTTCCTGATAGTAGAAATCGTTATTTCGTAATTTAATAGAGTAATTCAAACTTGATGAAAAACTTCTATGATACTGATGGACCTAATCAAAGCAGGATATCTTACATAGATTAAGCAGCTAATTTCAGACTTATTATCAGTGTCGTTTAATACTGGAAGTAATGTTATTGGCTTACGTCATACTTAAAGCGCTATTGAATTTATTCATTTACTTGATTGGTGTTTTACGGCGTGCTAAATAATATTTCACATATACGACGGCGGGTAGCATTATGGTGGGAAGAAATCGAGCAGAGCTCTTGGGAAACCCACAACAATCCGCAGGTTACCGAGAGACCCTCTTGACAGAAGAGCACATGTACAATAAGGCAGTAAAATGTGACTTCACTAATATTTGCTCAAAGAAGAAAGGAAATAGTATGAATATTGCAACAGTCCCCTTATTATTTATTTATTTATTTACTGATTTATTCGCCTGTTATTCAGCTCCATATTGATGAATATTTCACTTACACGACCGTCATTTTATGGGTCGAGCGCCAGGTGGGAACACCAACCTTTGGCTAGTTAATACATGATGCACGCTTTCCCACATGTCACGTACATATACGCTCCCCATATTTGCGTTAAGCAATAAAAGGAAATGCTTCTTGCAGTATTTGAACACAGAAAATTGACCGCCATCTTGTTTTTTAATGACGTCACAATTCAACAGGGGACCATGTAATTGTTTCAAAAAATGTTTTTTGAAACAATGTAATTGTTTCAAAAAATGCTTTTTGACTTTTTGTTAGGTGCTGAATTATTATGATGAAGGGCTCTTTTAAAAATGAAAGCACGAAAAATTATTGTCCTTCTACACGAGCCACCTTTATGTACGAGCCAAATTAGGCCTTCGATCTCCATTGTACCTTCAAAAAATTAAAATCGCCTTACAATTCATTTGAGCAAGCGGCGTAACTTATTTTTACAATCAATTCTAAACTCATTTATAAGGTGTACAATATCCATGTGCAAGCAGGATTAGGGCTGTTTCTTTCTCATGACGTCAGCATCATTAGTAATAATACTTTCCCCATTAGCCTGCAAGAAGGGATATGGATGGCAGCACGCTCTAAAACTCGACAAGTACAATGATCCAGAACCTTTTACCAATGTGAGTTCAAATCCAGCTAATGCTGGCTTCCTCTCCGGTCGTACATGGGAAAATCTGCCAGTGACCGGTAGATGGTCGTGGATTTCCACAAACCCAGTTTGCTTCCCCCACAATGATGAAAGCCGTCGTTTAAGTAAAACATTCTTGAGTACGGTGTTTACATTTATTTCTAACCAAACCCACACAAAAAATGTGAGCGGACGAATCTAGAAAATCTCACTTGCTGCCTAAGTCAGGGGTTGAACTTGTTTCTCGTGGATAAGACTCACTATAAGAAGAATGACTTGATTCAAACATACCTTCACTTCTTCTGGCAGTTCGCGCTCTGGTATTATTATATCCTCAATACCAATCCACTGGTAACAAAACGGACAAGAATTGGTAACTAAACGAAATATGATGGCAAATCGAGGAATTGATAAAGTAATCAAAAGAACAATATACTGAACATGTCTGAACTTTTAATGTAAAAACTTTTCATAGATGCACACGTTAAACAACTGACAGGGGCCTCCGTGGCTCAGTTGGTTACCACGCTAGCGCAGCGTACTGACCGGGGAGCCTCTCACCAATGCGGTCGCTATGAGTACAAGTCCAGCCCATGCTGGCTTCCCCTCCGGCCGTAAGTGAGAAGGTCTGACAGCAACCTGCGGATGGTCGTGGGTTTCTTCTGGGCTCTGCCCAGTTTCCTCCCACCATAATGCTGGCCGCCGTCGTATAAGTGAAATATTCTTGAGTAGGCGTAAAACACAATCAAATAAATAAGTAACAACTGACTGACTGCTCCTAGAAAGTAAAGCATTAACGTGTAATAAGCTAACAGAGTTGAAGTTAAAAATCAACGGAACAGTCCATAACATTAGACTAAATCAGTAAAACATTAAGCATTAAAAAACAAATGCTCGCTGAAAATAAAGGCTCTGTAGAACTTCAACACGAGCCAGGATGGTATGATTGTAATCGCTTCTTGACAAATCTTGATTGCATGATTTGACACGTCCCAATTCCACACACCACGGGAATAAGAAGAAGGTAAAAACCGTGTTATATGGTTTAAAGCTAAATTTTCAGACTTATATATATAATACATGTCAGTAAAATATAACTCACTCGTTTCTGTCTCTGGCTGTCAAGGTCGTCGCCAACGAAAGCATCTTTGTCATCCTGAAATTAGATCCACCACTAGGCATCAGACTAACGGGACAAGCCTATTGAAGTTCACTACAGCAGTCTGGACATTCAACGTTTACTACATGATGGTGACGTAAACTTTTTGCCGTAGACCGATTAGTCACGGCTCTTACAGGCAACCCTATGCACTGGCGTGACCCAAGATCTATTGCAAACATTTATGGACAGAAAATGCTGCAAATTTCCGTGAAAATCAGTTTGAGAAGTCAGTGTGCCCATACCTTAGCAGGGTGCTTCTTCCTGAAAATTACGTCATCCTCAATAACGCATTGTTTTCAGTGAAGACAACAATAAGGACTGTATTAAATGTTATACTGATTTATGAAAGATTTGTTTATTTATTTGACTGCTGTTTCACGCCGCACTGAAGAGTATGTAACTTATACGACGGCGGCCAGCGTTACAGTGGGAGGAAACTGGACCGAGCCCATGGGGAAACTAGCGACCATCTGCACGTTGCTGTCAGACGTAATTATTTTAATAGTGTGGAACGCAATACCATTACAATGGTATTTATGGGCTGTTGGACTTTTCATGTTTTAAGGAATTGCAGACCTTCTGTAGATGTGAATAATCCTAGTACTAATTCTATGCTCTCCCAAAATCTATACTTGTATCCTACATGTTCGATTAAGTTTGTCATACCTTATCGCTTCGATTCTTCCCTTAAATCAATAAAATACTAAATGTCGTTAGCTTTCTTGGGAGAAAGCAATGGCGGGAAATACTAACAGCCGCTCAAAAATGAAAGTGTGTAGTCGGCAATTCCATCAAAATCCAACAAAACAGCCCCAATTCTTTTGCCCAGTATGTTGTATTTCCATAAATACGACAGAGGGCAGCGATTGGACTGTTAAAAAATATATATGTCTGTATCCTAGATATTGCCAAAGAGGGCAAATCTACACCTGGACATGATGATTAACAATTCTATGATTTTGATGGGCTAAGTACGTATATCAGCATTTATATATACACATTTTTGAAACTGGACGATACAATCACAATCGCAAGCTCAAATTTATGTATCACGTAAACTGCATACACTCCAGAAAATAACCTGTTAATTTTAACAGTCTTTTTGTCCGAGTGACGCTAGGATGTATTCTGCTATTGCAAACCGATTATTCTGTTAATAAAATTCCGCAAAAGGATTCTAGTAGCCTAGCAGGATATTATGTTCAGTATGACACAGTATTATGCTATAGTAACAGAACACATTCTACCATCACTCAGATAACAGACTCCTTCCTTTTTTGACTGTGAGGAAGCACAGAAGAAAGAGAAAATGTTTTTTTTATTTTAACCCCTGAGTCGAGACCGCGACTTAATTGTCCAATCGTAGGTCGGCTGTCATCAAACAGTGAATATGGCAACCACATACGCGCATCTCTCACTTATAACTACATGTTTTGAGGAGGGTTTTACCATAAGATAAGTAACTTGTATTTAAATCAAGACCAAGAATTACACCTTGGTCGCCTACACACGTCATTTATAATCTGTTTAAAAACACGTTCTCAACTGCCACGCTGCTGTGCTTGTGAAATTCATGTACACGCACGACTTTGCTTGACGGGCGCGACTAGATCTACGCAGAAGGAATAAAAGAGTACACTGCTTTAGACCCACTTGTTTAAGGCGGACAATGCATTTCCCTATTTTAAGGAGGCAGCTTATTAATAAACAGAATTCATAGAGACAATATATGGACTAAGTAAGAACAAAACACAAAAAACAGCGTGTAGCCCAGCCTTTATATAGCCTAGATGAGTTCTTTCAATCTCAACTGTAACAGCTATATGTGAGACACTTTTCGCATACATGTGCTTGATACAGGCAGGGTGGAACTAAGGCAAGCCATGTATACGTTAGGACCAACAGCGTTAACTTTATGTCACATAAATGTCTGAAAACGGCTGCGAAAAGTTTTAAATTTTTCGTATTATTTGGTTGAGTGTTTACTTTATCAATAACAATCGCAGATTGATGGAGTTAATCGTGTTGGCGTTCCTGGTCGTCTAAAAGAACATTTTGGAACTGAGAAAGTATAATTTGCAAGCGACAAAAGTTAATTTGCAAAGCATAATGTCACTGACGATCAGGCAGTAGCCTTCAATGTATAGATGAGATTTTAGCGAATTATAACTTTTTATTGTGATTGTAATTGTAATTTCAAAAAAATTCTTTCCGCCCAAAAAATTGTTTTCATAATGAAATTTGTTTTCTTCCAATTTTTTTCACCAATGTCACTTTTACGGTTCTCTACAGAAGTACATTATGAAGTAAAACATCTTATTAGTCATATATTAATGAAGAATATAAACTAATAACAACACGAGCAACACTGTTGAAAAATCTTCCCAATTCATGGGCTCTGTCCAGTTTCCTCCCAGTCGATATCTGGGATAATCTACATCTGGAAACAAGACGGAAACCATTCATAAAATCATCTATGTCTTCAAGTAATTATCAAGACAAATACCATAAATATTATCTAAAATGAAGTAGCAAAGTTATCATTATACATACACTGCGTGAACACGTTTGTAACCAATTTAAGTACTGGTCTGTATCGAAAAACTTGCTGGGTGTTGCTGGGAAAATAATCGAAACGCATTGTTTCGTAAAATGTTGCTTTTATACTCCACAAAATAATCGTCTTTTGTGTAGAATACGACTGCGTAAAGTATCAATACAAAAGCTCCTATGTCGTATAATAGGATAGGGTAAAATCTTAATACAAACCCAACAAATGTTTCAACATCTATACAAGAATATACCACCCATGACTCCTGTTTCTTCTTATTGTAGAAATGAACAAAAATCTTGATTTTTAACTTTTAAACTTAAGAAGAGTGAGTAATTAAGTGCCGGGGGTTTAACGTCTTTCTTAACAATTTTTTAGTCATGTGACGACGAAGAAATCCTTAGAGTGCATGTAATGTGCCTCTTTGGTGCAGGACGGATTTTCACCGCTCTTTTATCTAGTGCTGCTTCACTCAGACGCCTTACCCAAAGCAAATAAGCTATTATACTGATACGGGTCGTTGCAATATCCCCTTTATGTCGAACGCCAAGCGAGGAAGTTCCTCTTTTAAAGTCTTAGGTGTGACTCGACCCAGGATTGATCCCTGGGTCGAAGCGGACGCTCGACCAACTGCGCTATTGAGGCCGTTAACATAAGAAGATGTATAGTGTTAAATTTTGACTAAAGTTTAAACTTTGACAAAGAATGGTATATGAATGTCGGACATGACGCTTATATTGGTATGTTTTTCACTGTACAGGATGTATGTAATTTGGATCAAGGTTTACCAAAACTGCATCCGATTCATTTATTGGACAGGAACATCTAGTAATTTGTAATAACCAATCTCCATTCCAGTTGTGTTCACGCACAATGAAGTATGTTAACCACAAAGTTACCGTTAAACTGTCGCCGCTGAATGGCACTTACGCAGTTGTGTTGGATTTGGGTGGTTAACTTGATGCTACTTTTTCAATGCCTGTAACATTGTAACTAGACCATCAGAAACAGCTGAGCGAAGTTCCAAGGGAGATAATCCCCTTTAGCGTGCTCGTACGACTGACTCACCGTGGCTGCTCGTTTCTTTCTGATACCCATGATATCCTCTTCAATGAATTCAAAATCGTGTTTCTGAAACAAGAACACGTAAATTATCAATAAAACGGAGTAAGTAAACCTTGGTAAGTTATCACTTGCGTACAATTATCAATACAACGGAATAAGTAAACTTTGGTAAGTTATCACTTGCGTACAATTATCACGTATCACATGGTCACTGCTCAGTTTTACCTACTTTTCCGTCCAACAGCCATTTCTTACACCTCCATGCACCTTACAAAAGCTTTGGGGAACCAATTGATACGATATGTATTTAGTCTTAACCTAATTCCGAACATGTAAGTTGACCGTACAAGGTCTAGCAATTTTTCAGTTTTCTGCAGGCAAGACAGTCAGATGATTTCTAAAGATTCTGTAAAAAAAAGAATTTTTTCTCATTGATATTCTGTTCTTCTTTATCCTTTTTCATGTTTAACGAGATGACATGTAATCTATCATGACATAAATGGCTACCTGTATAAGATTACACCCCCCACCCCTCCTTCTCTAGAGAATTTTGTATGCAATAGCTGAAAATATTTACTTTAAAGTAACAACAATTCCTCTGTCATTTGCCTCTGTCAATGCTGTGTGAGTTTTCATGGTTGTCCAACTATTTATTTTAACTGATTGGTGGTTTACCTCGTACTCGACGGCGGTCAGCATTATGGTTGGAGGAAACCGGGAGAAATTCCATTATTTTTAGATATTGGATAATAGATAAGCAAATCAAATAGAACAACTTCTTGTAAAAACATGAAAGGTCTAAAGCCTATTGGGTACATCGCGACGACCTTGCTCTGAATACCCGGGAAGGGTTATCAATATCATCCACGCCTTGTCAGCAATATTCAACTCTAGACTGATAATACATTGCACATGATAAGTCTAATTTTAGAGGATTCGCTGATTTACAATTCATCTGGAAATGTTGTCAGCCTTTTCTTATACTGTACCTCAGCGTCATGCTTCCCTTGAATGATGTCTTCCTGAATGATGATAGGTGACTGTGGAAAAGAAAAGCACCTGCTAATTGTAATTTGACAACTGCATAGAATCGTCAAGGGACATTTCATTCAAGTATGGCAATATGCTGACTAACACCAACATCAGTGTTGACGTCATTACTATGAGTGTAAAACATTAAACATTACGACTTATTATACCTAAAATTTCGACCTTTAGTCGAGGACAAGACCATATCATTATTAGTTATTCCTTGGCGTTATGCTTTTCGAAATTACCTATTATTAACATATCGAAAACCATTGTCTGCCACGAGGTTTAAACATTTTCTCACCCATGTCGAATTAAGCCGTACTCATTCATTCGGCCATTCTTTGTTGTTGTGTTATAAGGATTGCAGTACATGGTTACATGATTACAGACATATATAGACGATTTTTTTTAATGAATAGGTTACATTTGCCCTTTAGATTTGCCAATTTCAAAAACAACAACCTTAAATTTGGTTACTGCTATGTTGCATATTGTGTACTTGTAGGTATGTTTGCTGTTACATGTTGCTCTCTGGAACTTTACAGCACATAGAATATAGAAGCTTGGCACATTTTGGTGATGTCGTTCTTCGGTTGACAAATATATCTACAAGTTAAACCCTTAAACATCTTAGCATAACATCATGAAATGATAGTATATGCGGAAGGATGATATTGCACTATTTTTTACTATAGTGAAAGAATAGCATAATAACATAATTACATGTAATAATCATATTGTTGGACAAATTTGGATCGTTTTCACGCTCAGAAATTCACAGTATCGACTATTTTGATGGGTGCAGCAAACCATGGGCATAAAACTTCGTAAGTCACATTCCTTGTAACATTTTTCGTTAAAGGCGTGTATCTAGGTTATAGTGCCATAAGACGACGTCATTTAAGAGAACAGCTGTGAAAAATTGGATTACGAAGTTTTGTGAAAGTGGACCTAGAGCGGTAGGGGTAAAGCACTAACTTTTGGTATGTTTCATGGACCAACTAACTTTCCCACGTGTTGCCTTCAGTTTTCGCACGCCAACATTGCGGTAAATGGTCACAAGTGCATTGTCAATTACATGTGCGTATTGTCACCAAGCTTCCAAAGCAATAATCAAATTAGATCACAACATGCTACTTAGGCACCTATTACAGATTCTTTGTACAGCCAATTTGAGTTCATTTACTAAATGGGATTTAACAACATAGACCTCACTTAAAAATATTTCATAAAGACGAATACGGCGAGCGGGATCAGGTTCAGTGCGTGAGGGTTGCTATACCTCACGCCATGTATCTAGTCTTTTAACTATTGTGTTTAAGTACTGTAAAATATACAGTTACTATGGAAAAAAGTACTGTTGTGAAATAGCCCCAAAAATCAGGTGTCAAGAAGTGGGTTGTACTGAACATTGTTTTGGAAACTGGATCGGCGCAGGAGATTTATAGGTTTACTTGTTCTCGTTTTTCCTACATATTTCATCTCTTGCACAGGCGTAATATTAATTGAATTACCTGGCGAAAATAAAACAGAAGAGGCGAGCTGCATCCCTAAATAAGTTAGGAATATATTCATTCATTCGGGAACTAATGAATATGATGATGTAAGAATGAATGACTATGGCTTAACGCCATCTCCGATGGTGTAATAAAACTCATCTTTAAACCAATATAGTTTTATACTTATCCACGATTTAGATTGCGTATTTAACATACTTAATACTTAATCACAGAATTCCATAAACCAAAGAATGTAGACATATACATCTAACGATGCACAGACTACATGTGTAATGTATTTAATTCTTAAATCACAGAATTCCATAAACCAAAGAATGTAGACATATACATCTAACGATGCACAGACTACATGTGTAATGTATTTAATTCTTAAATCACAGAATTCCATAAACCAAAGAATGTAGACATATAACATCTAACGATGCACAGACTACATGTGTAATGTATTTAATTTCTTAAATCACAGAATTCCATAAACCAAAGAATGTAGACATATACATCTAACGATGCACAGACTACATGTCTAATATATTTAATAATTAGATCACAGAATTCCATAAACCAAAGAATGTAGACATATACATCTAACGATGCACAGACTACATGTGTAATGTATTTAATAATTAGATCACAAAATTCCATAAAAAATAACTCTTTGAAACAGAAAACTGTTCCACCCTCTAGAATGTTAACATCCATGGTGTACAAGTATCGGATCTCGCGTTGGATTACGTGTGCTCTATGGACAAAGTGTAATAAAGGATAAAGGGTTACCTGTCCCGGATTATCTTCAAGCGCCTTGGGCTGAGACACAAACTGTGATCGAGTCACGGCTGTAAGCATCCAGAGGACGCCAAGGCTCAACATGGTTGTCGCGTATTTCATCCTGCCTGAAACAATCAAACACAAACTGCAAGCAAAGTGGTAATCAGAGACTAAGAGAAAACACATGATTGTAGACGACATTGCCCCCCTCAATAAAACATAGCGGTCGAGACATCGGGTCCTCCTGCTGGTTTATGTCAAAACGTTTTTCACGTATTAAGGAGGGAAATGTGTTGATTTCCAAGGAAACATCGCCACAAATTAAGATAAACAACGATGGATTTTTTTAAAATAACAGTGCTAAAAGTCAGATTTTCAACCGAATAAAACAAATTAAGGTATTTAGCGCCGCAATTTCACAAGACAGTATAATTTGTTATCTAAACATATTGTCAGTATTTTCCACTCCTGTCATAACTTTGTTTCTTAATTTTGCAAAGTTTTCTAAAACTACACCCAAAATTTCGACCAAGGGTTGACCACTTTTTCCTCCCTAGTTCATGTCTGTGTATGATATATGCAGTAAGTGCTAGCCTTCAAAATCACATGTGATCAGATGGCAGGTCCGCGGCATTGGCAGATGTGACCATTTGCCAACTATCACCCTGTCGTCGCTGCTCTAGATTTACGGTCTATGCTGTATGTCTTTTGTAGTAATGTAGCTATCCGTGGTGAACAAACGCCTGGCTCAACTTGACACATTGAACAGTTGCGTTTTGCTTAATTTAATCTGATCTGTCTTGCTGAGAGAATTGTAGGAAAACTGATTTCTCCACCTATCTTCAAATAACTTTTATTTGTGCCGTAGTAAATTAGCTGTTTTAAACTAAAGATGAATGTAGGGCGAATTTTTGGATCATAAGTCACTAATTTTCTACACGTGGTTTGAGCGTTACTTAAGATTACCATGTTGTGGATGGTGTAACGTAAGATATGGCGCGATATTATTTTTTAGTAATTTAGAGGTATATTTTGATAACTGTACTAATACGTTTTACATTGACAAGAGGCCTTACTGCAGTGTACATGTGACCATTTGTCAGCTATCACACTGTCCTCGCTGCTCTGATTTACTCTCTATGCTGTACGTAATTTGGGAAAAACACGAGTGCCTGCCAGCAGCCCGCGAATGATCATGGGTTTCCCTCGGGCTCAGCCCGGTTTCCTCCCACCACAATGGTGGCCGCCACCGTAAAAGTGAGTTTACATGAGGTTTAACGTCGTACTTAAACGTTGTATAAGTGAAATATTCCTGATAACGGCGTAAACCTCCAATGAAGTATATAAATAATCATTTTGGGAATATATGAAGTCAGTTCGTTTTAATTTCGTTCCAAGGCACAGCCACAGAGAGCACTCTATACCTTAGTGCATAAATCAAACATTCAGAGATGATCAATATATGTTTCATTATACTGTCTGAATTAATTACTGATACAAGACATAGTGGTTAATCACATTATTAATTTACATCCAACTACAGGTTATTTTTAGATTTGGTGGATTAGATTTTAAACTGATACACCATGGTCCAGTGAATGTCAATATCACGGATCAGCGACGATGAAGCGCTTTTTTTAATAACGTCAGCTATGTCAGGTCAAATTAATAAATTCTAATGTTCATAAGCCGAAACTGTTGACACAGCTTTGGTGACACCCAGCGTTTTCATAGCTTTGTTTTACTTTTATTCAACCTGTTTATTTGGGGGCTATATATGTATATATTCAGTGGGTTGGCGTTTTTGTATAGCGTGCCCGGTAATAATTATGGAGGAAGAGAAATGGTGACGGGCGTCTTAAAATCACTTTTGGCAATAAGGTAAATTTGCGGATCTGCAGATCAAAGGCTATTTTCTAAAGTCATGCAAACTAGTTAGCCAGGCCAGCAAGAGCTATCAAATATTCATATGAAGAATCGGATATAAGAAAAACAACAACTTAGTTAACGCTGTGCCATAAAAGAGGTATTCTCCAATTATCTGATAGCGAATTGCAGTGATAGGGGACTATTTTTCTCCCAGGAAGAAAATAACATTTACATTACTTGGAGATATATACATGAACACGTTTCATTCTGATGTCATAGATAGAGAATGTATAACCATTGAAAATTCAGGCTGAAAATGTCTAACAACTTATACAACAAAATTTCATTTTATTGCATAAAACAGATCCAAAAAAATTCTCATCAAGTATTCTCAATGAATATTTCTCCAAATGTAAAAACAACCATAGCGTACTCATAACTGTACTATGAAATGTTTTTTATATTATTTACGTTCAAGTATGATAATCAAAACACTTTTGTCTTCAAGTAGCATTTAGAATACCAGTAGACAGTTATAGTTATCCCTAAAGAGCAAAATTTACCTCAAACTGTTGAATGTCCACTTCTACCAGGGTGCTTCTGGAATCAGCAGAAAAAGAGATAGGTTTATATTTAAAATATTCAAAACCTCGGCGTGGATGCAACAAAAATAAAAATAAACCACGTATAAAACGCAAATGGAAAAAGCACTATACACCTTTGTCAGAATTACTAATTGGACAAAAACAAAAGAAAAGGCTTATAATTGTATACCCTTGTAGAACACCATTGGCCAAAGGCAAGACGACTCGCATCAATCGGTTGAACCTCGACCATTAACCCAACTTTGCGTGATGGGTAGATCTTACGCCTGATAATCTCATCAACGCACGCGATTTAAATTAGAACTTAAAGCGACAGAATGAAAATGTCTGTAATGCTCCGTGTAATTTCACCTTTCTTCGGGGAGGATATAAAACATTCGAACCTTAACTGTATTTGACCTATATGAAACACCGACTGTGTTTTATTATTTTGTGGTATAAAAGAAAATGTTACATCTTACTTACTTCTGAAATGGATGAATGTTAAAAACCTGTATGTTTTCAGTAACAAAATTATGTAATAAATCAATGATTTATGTGTGTGTAGAATCTGGAATGTTTTTGTGTCAATTTGAGAAAAACAAAACATATAGTTATAGAAATTCGATGGATATAAGGCGGACTGTTTACAAATTTTAAGGTATTAAGTGATGTTTAAGAACCACCTTAAAGTAAAATAACGTTTTCATGACGTGAAATGTTTATACTTGTATAGTGCCCCAGACTTTATCATACAGCACCGTATTTACCTGATCTTAATTAATTTACACTGCATTCGTTCAATTCTTGTAACTTTTTTTCCCAAACTTAATCTGGTATTAATGAATAGATTGTGTCTTCCAGGCCATCAAATGAGGCCCACTTACAAGAAATCTCTAAAATTGCATTTATCTCTTTACCGCCTTATACACGTGTGGTGAGTTCAAGTCCAGCTCATGCTGGCTTCCTCTCCGGCCAGCAACCTGAGGATGGTCGTGGGTTGCCCCCCGGCTCAGCCCGGTTTCCTCCACCATAAGGCTGGCCGCCGTCGTATAAGTGAAATATTCTTGAGTACGGCGTAAAACACAAATCAAATAAATAAATAAATAAATAAATGAATGAATAATAAATAAATATACATGTATGGAACAACATTGTACATGTACAATCCTGTGCATTTTTTGTTTTTGTAGCATCCTTTCGCTTTTATGCGTTCCTATGACGGATCTTTTCTGATATTTGCTTTAATAACAAGCGTTTTATACGCGTGTTTTGTGACTTGATCTGCTCATGAAATCAGGTTTAAAGCAACCAGAAATGAATTTATTAGTGGAATACTTTTGAGCTGGTGGACGTCATTGTACAATCCATCCTACAAGTAATCTTCGTCTGATCATTGTCAAGGTAAACGTACATCAAATGCCTGTGCGACCATGTACCCGCTATCAACCCGTCGTCGCTGCTCTGGTTTTACTGTCTACGCTGTACGTCTATCACACTGTCGTCTCTGTTCTGGTTTTACTCTCTATGCTGTACGTCTATCACACCGTCGTCGCTGCTCTGGTTTTACTCGCCATGCTGTGCGGCTAGCACACTGTCGTTGCCGCTCTGGTTTTACTCTCTATGCTGTACGTCTATCACACTGTCGTCGCTGCTCTGGTTTTACTCGCCATGCTGTACGTCTAATCACACCGTCGTAGCTGCTCTGGTTTTACTCTCTATGCTGTACGTCTATCACACTGTCGTCGCTGCTCTGGTTTACTCTCTATGCTGTACGTCTATCACACTGTCGTCGCTGCTCTGGTTTTACTCTCTATGCTGTACGCCTTTAATTGTGTTGTTTTGGAACGCTTCATAGCCTACTGTGTGATGACACACGTTTTAAATTGAATTACGCTTTAAAACTGGATTTTTCAGCCGTGACAGGACCTAGTATGTGGCAAGTGTACCGGAGGCTTGTCATATCGTGCATTTATACAAGTTGAGAAATTAAAAGCTAAATTTACATATTTCAAACGGTCATTCGCATGTACATCGCACTTCAAGCCTGTGCAATACAAATAAATTGTTTATGTAATAAATGGTTAAGGTAAGCATCCAGGCGTTACAACCACGCTATCAACAAATTGTCGGGTCTTCCCTGATATCTCTAACAAATACAGAAGACAGGCATTTTGAAATGAGTAAAATGACAATGTTGTTATCCCAGTAGTTTCACACAGAAGTGCATCTGTAGGATAATAATAAACAAAAATACATGTATAGCTGTTGTGCACGGCGATTCTTGGTTTCTCTGTACTCTCAAGATTAATTATGCTGGAAATAGTAATAATAACTACGGTAAAATGGAGAAAATAGTGAAAAAATGAAAATGTATGTTCTGAATTTGAACAATAGGCCAGGATGGCGATTATCTGGCTTTAATCTTTAAGCCGCCCACAAAAGACAGAAGAAATACATTGTTGCAAAGTTTGATGCTCGTTTCCACGGTAAACTGGATTGCAGTTTTATGCAGTCTTATTGAAAGCTTGCATGTGGATTAGATGGAAGATTTTCAAACAGTCCTTAAAAGTTTTGTTGCTAATTTGACAACACTACACAACACATAGAAAAACCAAGAGCAGAATGGAAGTATGCGGCATGAAATACATAAGATTGCGTCAAGGTTATATCAAAATTCTAAACTTTGTGACGTCATTTGTTTTACCAATGGCGAGTTCTACAAGTTGTACACGAATTTTGACGCCTTTCTCAAACTTTTTTTTACATAGGCCCTGTCTACTCAAATATGAAATTTCAAAACAATCGGATCATAAGTTCTTGAGAAAACTAAGTTAAAAACAATTCAAATTTCACTAAATCCAAATAGGTCACCAAATCACGTGACACACTGTGCCCCTGATCTTGGGTATACCCTAAAACATACCGACGTTTCACTGATGTTTCAAAAGGAGTTTACTTCCATTTAACGGTAAAAAAAATTTGCGTAAATTTTACGCAGTCTAACACAGAGCTTGCATGTTAAATTTTGAAAACTTTTTTGTCGACTACATGAAGAGTACAACTTTACTGGGAATAATTCTTTAAAATTCATAATCCTGAGGTCAAGATGGTCTAAAATGTTTTTGTGTATTGTGCACCTGGACAATTGTACAGTTGACCTACTTATGCGCTATTTTCATTGGCAAGCCAAAGCCTGGATATGGCAAGGATTCATACTAACAAGTTTCAGCTGTCACCCAATTATAGTCACGTGTGCTAAATTTGAAGAAAATCAGCTATGTGGCCTTCGAGAATAAGTTTCTTAAATCATGGAAATCCAATATGGCCGCCAAGTCGTGTGAAATACGGCCTGACATTTTGATATTCAGACTATAGGCAAGTGCTCTGTAAAGTTTAAGTAGATTTTGTCGGGCAGGTTCCTGTGTAACAGGTCTACAAAGCATTTCCATAAATGGGGTATCCTCACCCAGGGTATCAATTCCCAAATTAGGCTTAAGAAGTAACAGCATTTTTGATGAAGGCAATTGGCCAGCTTTTGAGTAGGCCTACTTCATAGTGGCTTTGTTGGCCGAATCAGTGCACTGAAGTATGTATAAACTGATTAAAAATTTAAAAAACGGGAAAATTATATTTAGAAATGTAATAGGCTGTTAATTTCATTGTCAAGGGTAATTTCTCAAAACATGAAATAGACTCATTTTGTTCAAGTGGATACCTATTATAATTAAAAAATTGAAATAGGCTCCTAACTGTAGTGAATTTTTTGGAGCATGAGTTTGATCAGAAAGTTTTTTAGATCCGATAGGAATATGTTCAATAAGAGCCGCGATGAGATGCATTTTTCTCAGATACTAGTGCCAAATTCTTGTGCAGGGCGTTAAGCAATCAAATGAATGAATAAATTAAAATATTTTTAATATACACATCCATAAAAAATGCAGTAAAAGTTCTCTGTGTAAGGATGATTACTAAGGTAAGGTCACCTAGAACATCATGTGAAAGTGTCATAATTAATGGTTAAAAATCACATCACACAAAAGTTATCATTTTGTAATTTAGCCGAGCTCTTGCTTCTTGTATGTATGTAGGTACTTGGGGTTTTATGTCGGACTTTTAATTCTTTCAGTCATTTGACGATGATAAGTCATTAGTTGTGTGTACATTTACTGTGTCTCCTTGTGGCACGGCGATTCTTTGCCGCTCAAGTGCTGCAGCCACTGAAGTATCATGTCGAAGATAATAGTCATCACTCCCAATCCAGTCACATTATACTGACATCGCGCCATCCCGTCCTATTTCCTTGCTCTTGTCGAACAGTGCTGAGCGCCAAGTGAGACAGCAAGAAGCACCATTTTTAAAGTCTTTGTTTTTTTGTGGTGACTCACCAAACAGTCATTACCAGAGGGTAGATACACAGAACGTACGTGTACGATGATAACATAACATGAGGATATAAATAACAACGACAACAACAATAACACAAAACCTTATATACACCAGGTATATTGATTAAGACAGGAATGTATTTTCATGGGATAATGGACGCTGCGTAACTAATATGTATTCAAATGTATAATTTGCATAAATTTGTCTCTTCGCACACAGTTATATGAGAATATTCAGATCTTTTTTGTCTTTTGAGCTTTCTCTTGGAAAAGTGGGACAAAAACATTCTTCATAAAGGTAAATGTGTAAAAAAACGAGGCATGCGAACATGGATATGGACAGAAGAGTTAACAGAGTATACTGACTTGCGCGAAATAACGTGCATGTTAGAAGGTTTACAATAGAGTTAAGTTTGTTCTAGATAAATACACCTATAAAGCGTGGGCTTGACGTTAAGATTGCGTAAAATACCGTCCATGTCAGACACGATTACAACAGAGGTAACTCTTTTCTGGGTAAATACAACTGTATAACGCGTACTTGGCGTTGTGGTTCCGTGAGAACATGACCTTGCCCGGTGGTTAGGCACTTCTACCACCTCACGGGTGTCTCCGGGTGCCGAAAATCTCACTGCCAACAGACACAGTAAACACTGAAATACGAGGTATTATTTACAAGATGCAGGGGTCTGTAGCACTATACATAAAAGAATATAGGTATAAACACAAAGGACCCGGCATGGTAAGGCGGGGAATAGGCACCAGTGAAAGAAACTGTTCGCCTCAAGAAGCGAAACTGACTATAGCTGTGAGTAACAGCTGCAGACACACTCAGAAGGCCGCTTCTTTTTTCATTTCAGTTTTACTCTTCTTTTCCTGTTATATGGCTAGCATGCAACTTAATATGTATAGAATAAATACATAAAAAAAGTGTATAAAATCGCACCACAAATGTATCTTTCTGAAAAAGTCTTGAACATGCAGTTATGAACCAATCAATTAAGTAACCTTCAACCTTGCACAACGCATATAACATATTAATGTTAATCATAGTCAGAGGACCACATGATCCCTCAACAAGGACGCACGTACGATTTTGCTATATTTGCCTTATGTTACGTAATACCATGTCTTAACCTTTATAATTCTAAGATAACATTCTAAGATAACACCTCTTTAATGCAAGACGGCCTTTACCTTTCACGCACACAAACGTATGTTTCCAAGGAAAACAAAAATGATAACTCTTCCTCAAGGTTGAACTAGCATGAAGGGGATAGTGCCGCGACTGGTTGACCCGTATCAGTATAATCGCTCGGGCGGGGCGGCTAACTTACTTTCGGTAAGGCGTCTTAGTGAAGCAGCACTAGATAAAAGCGCGGTGGAAATCCGTCCTGCGACAAAGAGATACATTACATGCATTCTAAGAATTCCTTCGTCGTCATATGACTGAAAAATTGTTAAGTATGACGTTAAACCCCAAACACTCACTCACTCAAGACGGAACTTCTCAACAGCGACTTCATTAGCCCGCTGTGCTATGGAGGAAGACTGACAGACTAATGCAGAAGTACGTATTTTAAACTTGCCAAAATATGACAAAACTGATCACATTCTAAAGTTAATGTTTTATATATGAAGACAAACGTTAACAAAAACGACACTATGGCAACACGTAGAAATAAACACACGAAGGTCTCAGTGAAGATATCTTTCTAGTTAACATACTGTAAATTAAAAACACAAATTGTCTCGTTTGAACGAAAAAATTGGCGTTTTTGGTCAATAGTGCATTTTGCCGGGTTATTACTAAACAACCATCTCTTTTTATGGCCATATAACTTTTATGGTTGTTTCCACCAAGATTTATACTTCTGACTTGGAAATGTACAGAATTGTGCTGGGATTTTGAAGTATCGTACCTCTCGGGGGTAGATTCTCCGCCTTAACGTACCAGGTCCATTGTACAAATGAGTGTATTCTAGGGGTCAAATGTACACAATACTACAACGATCTAACCAGTAACAGTTGAATTGCAATGATGATTAACACTGAAAAGCCCTAATTTATAACAAAAATGCACAGCTGATATGAGTATAACAAGTCATTTTTAATTTGACGGTGTTATATTACTGATCTTTCATGTTCCAGCTTTATCTGTCAACTTAAGATAAAAGTCGCTTCATGCGTTTTAAGTGCATGGTCCATACGTATCAAATGTCTTAAGAACTGGGTCCAAAACTCAAACACAGGTGCAATGAAAACGTTTTTCTCTAGAAAGTTTAAAATTTGTACATTGATTCTTTAGTGCCGCTTAAAGGATCTTCCACAAGTTATTTCTTTTTCTGAGCTTTTCAAACACTTGGAATTTATGAGTAGGTGAGCGAGTCATTGGGGTCTAACATCGTACTTAACAATTTTTCAGTCATATGACGACGAAGGAGTCTTTAGAGTGCATGTACTGTGCCTCCCTGTTGCAGGACGAATTCCCACCTCTCTTTTACCTTGTCCTGCTTCACGGAGACGACTTACCGAAGGCAGGTAAGCCACACCGCCCGAGCCATTATACTGATGCGGCTCAACCAATGGTTACACTATCTAGCTACAACTTCCTCTTTTAAGGTCTTAGGTGTGTCCCCATCCAGGACTGACCATGGATCTACTGTCCCGAACAACACGGTCTACTTGCAATTTATGACTAAAGTCTTAAGCTACTTGATAAATGCGAAGACTGATATTAACACTACGAAGCCCAGTTAACGACACAAGCACGTAACCGCAATGGCGACATAATGCCGCCATTGCTGGTGGCCATGGTAGTTACGTGGTGGTAACGTTAAGTATGCTTTGTACAAGCAGGTCGTGGTATTACTATCTGTAATGCAGTTTTTCAAACGTATTGCCATGTGGGCTATTAGAACGGGGGAATTCCCTCGTCCAAAGCCGGTTTGAGTCCTCGCAATTAGCAGTTGAAAGGCAAGCATCTTTAATCTCTTGACGACGACCCGGTCCCTATTCCTAAGTTTGTTAAGTTAGGCAACAATTTGATGAGCCATTAGTTAGTTGTTTAACTGAAATTAAAATATGGTGAAATAAAGGTTTCAAACAGAGTAGGTCTTACCTGTATTTCCCTTTTTTTACGATTGTTAAGAATACCAATAATGACGACATTTTTGGACTGGAATATACGGGAAAAATCACTGTATGAATGAATGGTTACCAATTATGGTATTTTGGATTAGAATATACCAGTAATGATCTTTTTGATTAGAATATAGAGTAAAGATCACTGACTGAATGAATGTTTACCAATAATGACATTTGTGATAACAATATGGAGGAAAAAATCACTGCATGAATAAATGCTTACCAATTATGGCATTTTTCATTAGAATATAGAGGAAAAATCACTGCAAAAATGAATAGTTACCAATAATGGCATTTTTGCCTAGAATGTGGGGGAAAATCATTACACGAATGAATGGTTACCAATAATGGCATTTTTTTATTTGAATATAAAGGAAAAATCACTACATGAATGAATCCTTACCAATAATGATATTTTTGATTAGAATATAGAGGCAAAAACACTGAATGAATGAATGCATACAAACAGTGGTGATATTATCGGACTGAAACATATATCAATATAAAGCTCTACACAATAAATAATAAGCAATCTTCTGCAATAGGCGCCAGTGTTACACTATTTGGCTCAGGTTTTAAGGCCATCGTTAATACTGTGTGCATGGTTGTATTCCTTAATAGTTCGCACTGATTGTTTTTTTTTTATTGTAAACAATAATCATTGTATTTTTGGCCTCAGGACATAATAATTAGGTTGTGGTGCTAATAAACAGTTTTGACTCCGTGTGATTGATGAGCGGTTTTGAAAATGATATATATGTAGCTGTAAAAGAGTTCATCGGCGTTCCCATTGTATTCTTACTTACAGGATTCGGGTACAAATTCCTGTTTCCACCATGTAACACGTCATTCCCCTTGTTTCCCTGTAAAGATAAAACAAAAAATACAAAACAGTTTTTTTTTTTAAATTGGTAGCCATCTTAGAAAAATGTATAGTACATTGTTACAAGCATGTGAGCATTTTGCAAGCATCACAGTTATGACGTCTAGTGCGTGGCAACAACACAATTCCAGTTCCATCAAGTATATGTTATCTCGTTTTGTATCGGGTCTGTCTGCAACAAAACATCGCAAAACATGACACACAGATGACTTTAAACAACTGTTACACAGGCATTACGGAGTATCTATAGTCCTGGAACGCGACTCCCTAGAAAGGGGGAGCACTAGGGTTTATATAGTTACATGTAGCACTGCTTGGGGAACCACAGCAGTAGTGTATAGACACTGGCACGCATATTTTGGCCCGTTATTGATTTTAATGACATAAACCTTAGGACGATGGTAAATACAAAATGTTATTACTTTTATGAATGATTTAACACCTCAGTTTTTTTTAAAATCATGCTCAAGATATTTAAGGACGAAAACCAGGACCTTATCACGACATATCGCTGAGTGAATTCGCTTATAATATTACTATGTATACTACATGTGCAAATAAATCGTTAGAATGCCAACAAAACTTACGAATTATTAACATAAAATTATCTTCATATTTTCACCAATCTTACCTTTTTGGCGTTAACAACTGGCTACACATACGTGAGCTTAGTGTAAAAGCATTCGATCCCATCGAGACGAGATCTGAGATGTTGACTTACACTAAAACTCCATATAGCCATATTTAATAATAAAACTAACGATAATTCAATTTGCCCAGGGTCATATGATACAGGTTTTTATTTATTTATTTGATTGGTGTTTTACACCGTACTTAAGAATATTTTCTTATACAGTTTTTTGGCGGGAGGAAACCAAAGAGAGCACGGAGGGACCCAAAGCCACCCATAGATTGCCTGAATTCTTTCCCACACACGACTGAAAGGGAAACTACCATAAACTGGACTTAAACTCACATGGTTCCAGGGTATTATTCTGTGCCAGCATGCTAACCACTCGGCCACAGAGGCCCCTATATCATTTAAAACAACTGGCTCAGTGGTAAAGCGTGCAACTTCAAACCACTAGATACATGAAATACCGGTTCAATTCCGGCCTTGGACAGACAATTTAGAGATTCCCTGCTCTCACAATTCTAGCTTACATTAAACGGTGGATATCGCATACTCTATCCTTAATGCAGACCAATAGTCTTCCATTCTTATTTTCGCTTGTTACTTGCAACTGTTTGGTGTTAAGCTCTGTGATATACGTGGCAAAGAAAGGTTTTTAATAAATAAGTAAATATTTTTATCAATCATACCTTCTTGGCATTAACCACCGGGTTCACCTGTAGAATAAAAAATGCCCAAAGCGATATCAACAGGATCTGTTCCAAACAGTTTCACAGTGCAGCGGTTGATTCCACTCAGAAGACATTCATCTCATTTATAAAGCCACTGACACCATGGTCAGAAGTTAGCAATCTGAATATCTGTTGCTCCTTCAGTGTCATATTTTAGAATGAACAGCTGCAGATTTTTCGGCCATCGTATACTTGAAATTATCAGCGCTGGAGTAATTTCCTTCTTTTGGCAAAAAGCAAACTTCCCGCTTCACCGTTAAAGACGGTCAACCGCTGAACAGGCTCAGTGGTCAGGCATGCGACTTCAAACCACGAGCCACACGAAGCACTGGTTCAATTCTTGGGCAGACAATTTAAAGATTCCCTGCTCTCACAGTTCTAACTTAGGTCATTCCTTACAATAAACTATACTTGATCGCATACTTGATCCTTAATGCAGACGGATACTCTTCCATCCTTATTTTCGCTTGTTACTTGCAATTGTTTGATGTTTTACGATACATACTCTGGTTTCATCCGCTCACACAAGTTACTTCTGTGGTATAAATAGCAAAGAAAGGCGTTCAGTAAATAAATACGTTATGAGACATACCTCCTTGGCGTTGACCAACGGGTTCACCTGTAGAATAAAAAATGCCCAAATCGAGATTAACAGGATCTGATCCAAACAGTTTCACAGTGCAGCGGTTGACTTCCACTTAGAATAAATTTATCTCATTTATAAAGCCACTTACACCATGGCCAGAAGTTAGCAATTTGAATATCTGTTGCTCCTTTTATGTCATATTCCAGAATGGACAGTTGCAAATTTTTCGCCCATCGTATACTTTAAATCATCAGCTCTAGAGTAATTTCTTTGCATAGGCAAAGAGCAAACTTCCTCCTTCAAACCCTAAGATACCGTTAAAACGGCACACCGCTGTCTATTCTTCAGGTTGCGGTAATGTTACTACAAAAAACTGTTTTGAGAATAGTTGTTTCAATACTGGAATGCGACTTAATGTACGTCTTCTTGTGAAATTGCGAAATGGAAGATTTCAAGTTAGAAGCCCTAGACCCGTTAATGTGCTGTCAAAATTTTGGTTTTATCGGACGTAACTTAAACATGGACATAGTCATAGAACGCTTTTAGACAATGGATAACTTCTGAACTTTGACCTTTAATCTCTGAACCGGCGGTAATTTCTGAACAGAGTGATAATGACTGACTTCCTCCACCTCTGTAGTCAATTGATATTTGTGTAGCTCCGGGCCTTGTTCCACAAACCTGTCGTAGGCCAAGCTGACTGTAAGTGTGCCCCAGCAAAACATACTTTTAACATCTGTATACTCAGGATTGGCAATTAACTTAGCCGATGATTGATTTGTGGAATGTTGCCCAGGAAAATGTCATGTAATGAGGTTACCTGAGGGCTCCATGCATTAAGGGCAGAATTTCATGTATAATAGCGTAGGGGAGTTTTATCAATAGACTAGACTACGCAATAGACTAGCGATGTGAAAGCAAACGTTTGTAATGTACGCCCATAGACATTTTGCAATATTTACTAGAGAAACATCCTAGAAGGCATACGCAGCCACAGAGAACTTACAGAAGTCATGTATGCCTGGACAGTTTGGTTAAAAAGGAATTATTAAATATGCTGCATCAGTTATTTATAATTTTAATTGTGACTTACAATTTTAATTGTTTACTCTTTTGACGCGAGTGAATCTTGTGTTTTCTCCTCACTTACCTCTTTTGTCCGATCTCTTCCCTCACCTCCTGTTAACCTGTCATTGCCTTTACCCTTAGACAAATAGAAAATGATAATGACTACAAACATTTCACCATCATTTAATGTAAAATGCACATTTGTAGCAATGGTCGATTACGGACAGGTAAGGGAAAGCAAGTCGTTTGATATACATGGACTAGATTTCAGATGATGGACTGAGTTGGTGAGAGAGAAAAAGATCATTTGTGGATTTTGACATATCTAAACAATAAATGCATTTTCTAAACACAAAACCAAACAAAAAAGGGGAAAAAATAGTTAGTGAGTTTTGACTTACAGTGTCAGTGATAGTGTTTAGCCTAACTTAATCGAAAAATACATTAAACTAACAATAATACAAAAATGATGAAATTTTCCCAGGATCACCTGTTTTGATTTTTATTCAGCACCTTCCTTTCTCACATTTCTAAGAGAGATTGATCCCGTGTATCAACGACTAATCTTATTAATATGCAAATTTAAAGTTAACATGACAGGAAATAAAAGCTTAACTCTACATGTAATTGAATGTCTTGGTAAACCCATGGGTGACGACTTGTTGGAAATATGCTACGCAACTGCCCGTAGTTATACTGCACAGAATAACACCAAGGTGTTCCACATGGCCTCTGTCAGTTAGAAAACAAGCTATGTCTTAGTATAATGCTAAATTGAGTAACAAAGACTGACTGAACGGTAAACATGAGTAGCTCTTTAGTGGGTGTTGCAACTGTTTCAAATCCCATATGGGTAATAAATTACATACTGCGACAACAACTCACAACCCAAGGTGATGCAAAGGCCAATTTGTAAAGTGCTGCATCACTGAAGCACCATGACAAAGATAGTGCCACTAACATGAGCCGGATGGATCAGTATGAAAAGACCTTTTCATTCCTGCAAAAATACGTGTTGTATATTTAACCTTTGTAAGAAGAAAGACCGAGAGCATTCTTAATATAAGGTTAAAATAAATCTATACCATGAAATGCGGTACACACCATGGCTGCTCTCCTCTGTCTGAAGAGTTGCAAATCGTCTCCGCGCACAGACTCGGCCTGTAACCGAAGCAAACTCTGTGTCATTCTACCGTTTTTTGTTGAAAATATAACCTATAGTAACTGAAATGCGCATTTAAAAGTAACTGCTGGGTGCAGCATAAACGACTGTAATACAAAGAGTAAAATGAGAGCAGCGACGACAGTGAGATAGTTGGCAAATGGCCTCACGTAATCGGTAAAACACGGCCTCCCGTCAGTTTATTGCAGTTAGGTATTGAGTCAAAGTGGTCATGTATGTTCGTAAAGCGTAGCAAGGTATACGCCTTCTGGCATCATGGCTTAATTAGGAAAAAACACAGTGTGTTGTCATCGTATTTAACATACAGTGACAATAAAACAATGCAAAGGGGCCAGGTATCAAGGATGTTTACTCCACCAGTAAAATCCTGTCCTATTCAGTGATGCAATATAATTAATGACGTATACCATGGGGAGAGTAAAACCGAAACAGTGACTACAGTGTGATATCTGGCAAACGGTCGCACGTCGTGGGTGAAAAGCGGTCTCTTGTTAATTTACCTGAGTCAGGTTTTGAGTTGTACTGTTCGTGAACCGGACCGTTCATTACACGCCCACTAGCACCATGGCCTAAGCAAAATTAGGTAAAGAAATCGGATTGATCACAGATGCAATTTATTAGCCTGCACTGATTCAGAATTTGTCAAAATCCTATGTTGTCATCACACATAGTGTAAAATCACGTAGTAGGAATGGCCAGATTTTGGCTGTCAGTTTACATGTATGTTAAGATTTTCATGACTGTTGCCTCACGAGTGGGTATCATTGATCATGTGATGCCAACTTACTGCCAGGACAGATGGCTTTCCTTCAGTGATTGGTAAATTACAGGCAAATATGGCCGCCACCAGCAAGCATGTTCCTCCCATCAGCACGGCAGATAGCATACCCATCTCTTTGATATCTGAAACAAAAACAATGCCTGATCGATTTACTGTCTTATTGAGAGATGACAGACGTCATAACACAAAAATTTTGGCACGATATATATTTCATCCTAAATATACTCGCCAAAGTGTACGTGTCGCTCTCTACCCTCGCTTTTCATAACTACCACCACTAGACAATCTTGATCACTGGAAGCTCTGCGACGCACCAAGGTTTATTAGTGCTTAACCTCATCGTTGATATGCTCGCTTTGACATATTTAATCAGCATTCATTAATAAAGTGTTTCACGTGTTGGCTAAAATCACGTTGTGCATACTTTGCACAAAGATAGCGCATGTGCATAATATATTATTAGCCAGACTGAGCCACAGCTTTTTTGTGTCTTCAGATATCACTTCCTGCATCAACACCGGGGCAGTAGTGGTCTCAGCGCTGATTCAAGATTTCTGTGCAAAATTCACTAGTGGTGGCAGTGAAGTAAAGCGAGGGATCAGAGCGGCGCGTCCCGAACGCACTGATTTGTGTCATGGCCTGTGGACACAAATATATACCTTTTCGCTAAGGCTAATAAACGACTGGTTATCATGTATACACATGTATCTCTCCGCTGCAGATCGAGCTCTGGCCAACAAAATCGCTGCACATCGTCAAATCCGAGCCCATCAGCGTCTTTGAAGCCCAGCTCACAAGGACAACATTTGTGGTCGAAAAGGGGGATTTCTTAATTCAGACAAACATGAAGTTTGGCAAGATTTACTTTTCTGTGGGTATCCACTAGAATTCCTCATTGACCGTGATTGGCCGCAGGAATCTTTCAAAAACCGGCAACAAATGTTGACCATATGCAGGTGACAAAAATTCTGGCTCATTTGAGACCGGAATCTGAAAATCCTGTTTTTGGCCACCAGTGTTGTTTGTGTGGACACAGCCTTATGTTTTGATTGTAGCACAGGATTGTGGTGTAATTCTTTTTTCTTTTAAGGTGAATTTTCATGGCTTTCCTCCTGGTCAATTACTTATAGGCTTCCATTTCTTGTATGTCACTGTAAAAAAGTATACCAAAAGCGAGAGAAAAACGAATGGAGTGACCTCTGACAGAATAAAATTAGGCCTGTCTCATGTTGAATGCATGAGATAAAGAGCTAGAGAATAAACACCATTGGCCACAAGAATATTTTTGACTGCAACGATCAACTTTATGAGAGAGTGACGTTGTTGTTGTCTCTAGGATATGGGGGTAGGGTGGTGGGGTGGTGGTGGGGGTCGTCTCTTATTCTTCACCCTCGGCTGTTTTTGTGAAACTCATGATTTACAGATCATTGTTAACATAACAAATATACCGTCGTACGTGGGAGAGCGGATCGTCGGTTTCCCTCATCCGACTGCGACCTTTATCCTCCCATCATAATTCTGGCCTCCGTCATATACAACATAACAGATGAAATATTCTTGAATACTGTGTGCAACACCAACAAAATAAATAAATAAATAAATAAATAAATAAATAAATAAATAAATAAATAAATAAATAAATAAATAAATAAATAAATAAATAAATAAATAAATAAATAAATAAAAAAGAAATTAAAATGTTGTCTCAGAAAAAATATATGTTGCATTATAGTCAACATGTGGTCACATTTAAGTGTTTAGTATTTTATGGTTAAACGCGTTTTTTTTTCTTGTCAACGAGAAGTTTGTCTTTGTGTAAATTTTTTTTTAATATTAGTATCGGGCTAAGGAAAAGGAGCTTTCAAAATTCTGCCGCCCCGTGCTCTTTCGCCCTGATGGCAAATAAACGGTCATCAGACCGCCCTATTGGTGGTCTTACGTCAACTTCCTTAATATTCAGCCATATGACAGTCTGCGGATTTGTCCACTTCCAACGAAATTAAATGAAGTTCTATTGATATAATTTTGAAGGGTCGTAGAAACGAAACATGTGTATATGGATTGAATTGATTTACCTTGATTCTCCGGGAAAGGTTTGTTCTCCCGTTTAACGCATCTGTTGTACAGCAAGTAATCACACGTCTGCTTGCTCGTTACCGAAAAAATGGCTGATTAAGTATATATCTTCACAAATGTTCACCGTTGAAGGCACAGACTTCCTTCTCTAATAAACGCTTGAGAGATGGCAACCCACACATGCCCCTAATGCTTTTGTGTCAGTACATTCACAGTTCATAATGTCTTAAGCTTCAGTGGTTTACTAGGCTGAAATCTACAGCATCTGTTATGAATGACACGCCTTACTTATACTTATCGTTGGTTTGATGTTTAAGTCCTCAGGGGTGTTGACTTATCTCGTTTTAGATCTTTAGCGTTAGAGTGTGTGTTGAGAAAACATATACAGTCCCTAGCATCAGGGCTTAATTTGGCAGGATTAGGTACAAAAAGGTGCAGTGATCTTTGTTGCAATTTATTAGACGTCACTTGATCAAGAATGCTTTATTATCATCACATTTAATATACAGTCACAGTAAAACAATGCATAGTGTGGACCAAGGCGGATTTCATAACAGTTGTTGTCTGCTTTTGTAGCCTAGTTCCGGTACAAATGTTACAAAACAAATTCACCGCCTCTGTGTCATCACTACATACATGTAAAATATGTGGTTAAACGAACCGTGTAAGTGTAGATGTATTTCGTACAACTTGCCCTAAGGCTATTCTGACTAATATTTGTGTTACATGCTGTAATTTGTGAATTCAACACTTAGTCCCACGTTTTAAATATAGTTGATAATTGGGAGCTGTGTGTACATCTTTTTCATAACATGTTCGTGAACATGCCAGCGGTGTAGAGTGCAGTACCCGATCTCTTCTCAATGATTGCTTCCTGCATCTACCTGTAGAAATGGATTCTACTGGTGCAGTAAGCAATCCCCAGACCTGGTCCAACAGCATTCTTCTAATGTTATTATACTTTCAATATTATAGCCACATTTTGGGGATATGGGGATAGGTGTCGGTTAAGTTGTCACTCACGGTGGAGGCCTTACCTGAATGAGGTAAATTGACAAGAGGTAAATTGACAAGAGGCTGTTTTTTACCGGTTACTTTCGTCGCTGCTCTGTTTTCATACGGTGGTGTAAATACGACTATAGACAGAAATTATTGAAGAGCCAGATTTCTGTATACAGCAAAAGCTATGAAACTAGTATCAACCTTCGGCGGGCTTAAAGGAAACCATTGGGAACAACGCCATATTGGCAATAGTTCGACAATATTATGGCGAGAATATGTTAAAAGAAGGGAACCATTTTCTCTCGACATAAGAACGGAGGAACGGGAAACAGACACTTTTTACAAAACCATATAATTAGATAAAAATCAATAAAACTCGACAATCACATTAAGTATAGATTTTATAGAAAATCATATGTTTACAATATCATTTAATTATTTAACTACTGCCTCGCCAGCAAAGCCTTCGAACAGCATATTTAAGGAGTCAGCTGCTACAAGAAACATACTCGTATACTACAAATGAGCCCTACGTTAATCATCCTGTTCAAGCTTCCGAAGAAGGTCGATACCCTCTTCTATATTACCCAGGGAGATCTCATTGTTGGGCAAATGGTGAACTGAGGCTTCAATACCGTTACCGACGGTTGTTTCACCATGAACTTTTCTTTTACTCGGTGTGGACACGGAATCATGATTTGTGTCATAATACTGTTGCAGGCTCCTATCAACTTCCGCTTCCCAGACTAGCGTCTTCAGTGCACCAAGAATGCATGTGGTAATATTTGTAATCACAGAAGGAACTGCCTTTGGCGACACTTTAATGGAACATGTGTTTCTAGTTAAAGACTATAAGTCTTAACAAATCGGAATGTTTCATAAAAAGTGAATAAGCATTCTTACGGCGTGAAACAGTAAGGAAAACAACAGAACAATCATGGTAATAGTTTAATGGGTCTAGCCTCTTTTTCATTTCGGTCCACACGAGACTTAATGTCGACAAAACCTATCCCAGATTAAGTTGATAACAGTTGTACTCTACTTGTACAATATGTCCATTAGTGCAGGGAGCGTACATAGCCAAACGTTTTGCATTGATAGTTATCAGAATTTGCAGTGAAAATCACTTTTCATAGGTTATAAGGAACTTATATGTCCCTTTTAAAATGAAAACACTTCTTTACAGTGTACATTTTAGATACAGTACCAAATAAATGTTCATTAAAACATAGGGCAAAAAACCTGACCATGAACGACAAAAGAGTCAAAGATGGAATTCAAAGCCCAGTATGCTCTCCGGATTGATGCATATGCAATTCAGTGACGCAGAAATGCATAGAAATGTGATGATGAGTCATCATTTTGATGCCCCTTTGGACGCGTTTAGGTTGTAGGGTATACATTTGTAATAAATGATGATGTATAGCAAAGTAAAACCAGAGCAGCGACGGCAGTATGGTGGCTGGCAAATGGTCACACGTAACCGGTGAAATCCGGCCTCTTTTCAATGGCAAATGGTCTCACGTAACCGGTGAAATTCGGCCTCTTGTCAATTATCTTCAGAAAGGTAAGGCATCCATACTTGAAACGCGACATTTCCTTCTATAAGTTCCCTGACATATGACAACTGATGCAGCGACAAGATTTACACAGGTAGTTTGAGATAAATGTAAAGAGTGACATCAATGCGTGTTTTCGCAATGTTGTGGGATGCGTGTCAGTTTAGTTGGTTCCTGGAGATTCGGTCGTAGATAAACTACATACCCGTTGATTATGATTTATTTGCTATTTGATTATTGTTTTACGCTGTACTGAAGAATATTTCACGTATGCATTATTGTGGAGGGGGGGAGGGACTGGGCAGAGTCCCGGGGCTCATTATTATCGTTATGTCAAGTATATGTTTACAGCTCATTATCCCCCTAAAGTTTGACATCCCGTAGTTAGTGCCCCTTTGTTTTAGAAATGAATTAAAGTTTCGATGCTTCGGTCGGTTCGCCACGTCGTTTCCATGTGGCTGAACGGACACATGTCTAGATTGTCAGCCATGACATGACCTGTGCAATGTCAGCTTTTATGGTAGATTTAGAGACAGTAATTGCATGCAAAACGAAAGCTGTACGCAGTTGAATTATTTCTTTGATTAGTTTGATGGCTTGGATGATTCAATTCTCACTGGCAATATTTACACAATTGCGTCTAGTCCGTGTCATACTTGAGGGCTCCCACTTTCATTCAGTTTTGAAGACGAAGGTATTATCAATGCAAAGATAAATAACATCGCCCCGATCCAATGTTAACATGTCTAGTCACACTGAAATTAAAACATCGACTTGAGATATTTCTTTATGTCTGCTTTTGTTTGGTTGTAAATGTTTGCATTGTTGTGCGCATGTTTATGAATGGCGCCCTCGAGGCTAACCAAGAGGGTATGATTTCTGCGTCCGTCTACTGATTGTCGTTTAACAGAATAAAATCGTTTTACAGATTCGTTTTGTAAGAGAATCCTAGATTCCCTTCCCGTAACACAGCAGTGTTACATAATGTGTAATTAACTTTAGGATAGCAGAACGAAGTGATAAAAAAACTGCAGTGGGTGTTACCGTATAATTATATACGTGCCCTTTTTGGGGTTTTCCTGTGACGTTTGAGTGTCTCTAGAAAACTGGTGTTAGGCTCGTAATAAAATATATGGTAAGCGACAGTCGGTCACCATCTTTGTAGTGTAGGAGACCTCCGTGGTAGAGGTGGTAAATCATCTTTTTCAAGCTTCCCAAGAGGGTTGAGATCCTCTTTATATTACTCCAGGAGACCTCAGTGTTGCGGAAATGGTCTTCGGTACTATTTCCGTCGCTTGTTTTACCACGAACTTTTTTTTTCGGTTGGGTGTGGACACTGCCCCAGGCTGTCAATCCTGCAAAGGCTGATGTAATGTTTGATATTCTTGTGGACTGCAGAGATTTATTTCCATGCAACATGCAGGTTTAGCTCAGCTGACTTCAATTATCAATTATTTGACTGCATCGATACTTATGTTGTCACTGACAAGATCGTTTCTGGTCCGTGTCATAGTACTGTTACAGGCTCCCACCAACTTCCGCCTTCCAGACTTGGTTCTTGTATCTAATAATCTAACAGTATCAAAGTCATAATCACAGTAGAATTAATTACCCACAGTTCTTGTATGAAAGATGTGGTTATTCGACGTCCTTTTTTTCAGTTGAAGTGTTCGTAATGTTGTATGCATGGTGCACTGGCGGCCAACCACCTGTTGAAAGAAACCATGTTACAATGGTTATAATGGTATAATATTATAAATAATTATAATGGTATAATATTATAAATATAATATGCCCGACTTACATAGGTAATCATGTGGGCGTGAGAACAGACATTCTTATACCAGTTATTAAAAATCCCAAGATGTACTTTCAAATCTAGGTTAACAATCATATACCAATTGAAGTGAATGGCGCTAAAATGCCCTGCCTTTGATGACACTCCATTTTGTCTCTAGGTGAAGATAATAAAGTCAATCCAGGATGTTTTGTCAAGAGTAAAGCATTTTAGTAGGTCGTAAAACACTTATAAAATGAATACGTAAATTATGATAAGTGTTTAAAGGCTATTGTCTCTTCATTTCGGTCCACAGGAGACTTAATATCGACAAAAACCTCTCATATTCCAATAGTGCAATATGTCCATTAGTGCAGGAAGCGTATCTGGACAAACGTTTTGGATTGATACTTATCACAATGTTACAATGAAAAGCTCTCTGAATTTACATGCCTGGTATAAGCTTTACTGTGTCCAATGATATTAAAACAACTAGTTCATAACAACGTATGGAATTCAAAGCCCGATATGCTTTTCTGATTAATGTATGTACAAATCAGTGACGATGAAATGTGTACAAAAGTGATTATGGGTCATCATTTCGGTGTATACTCGGAAGTGGTTAGGTTGTAGAGCGCACACGAGTATTATTATAGACGTATAAAATAGAGAGTAAAATCAGGCCGCAACGAGGGTGTGATAGCTGCAAACAGGTCGCACGTAACCGGTAAAACAGGGCTCCTGTCTATTTATACATCAGTCTGGTATGACCAGTAGCATGAGTGACAACTCAAGCTATCCCAATCTCACATGGAATATCCATCAAGCCGAAAGAGTTATTATTACAGTTATTTTTGGCGGCATTATCCTCGTTGGAATTGTTGGAAATGTGTTAGTGATTGGCCTGATAGTGCTAGTGAAGAAGCTACACTCCACGACGAACCTGTGTCTGGCATGTCTGGCTGTGGCTGACTTGGTGGTTTTGGTTTTCTTGCCCATTATCGCTTGGCACCACCTTTACGATGTGGATGATTCTTCTTTGGGACAACATTTCTGTAAGTTCTTCTCGTAAATCTAGATATTGGTTTCAAATTCTCAAATGATACCATTTTAAGACAAATGATAAACACTATATTTGGATAATATCTGATCCCACAGCCTCCACTATGTCTATAATATCTGATCCCACAACCTGCATTATCTGTATAATATCTCATTCCACAGCCTGCACTGTTTGTATAATATCTCATCCCACAACATGCACTATCTGTATAATATCTCTTCAGATAGAATGCACTATCTGTATAATATCTCATCCCACAGCATCCACTATCTCTATAATATCTCATCCCACAACAGGCACTATCTGTATAATATCTGATCCCACAGCAGGCACTATATCTATAATATCTGATCCACAGCATCCACTATCTCTATAATATCTCACCCCACAGCCTGCACTATTTGTATAATATCTCATCCCACAGCCTGCACTGTTTGTATAATATCTCTTCCCATAGAATGCACTATCTGCATAATATCTCATCCCACAACAGGCACTATCTGTATAATATCTGATCCCACAGCAGGCACTATATCTATAATATCTGATCCCATAGCATGCACTATCTCTATAATATCTCATCCCACACCATGCACTATCTGTATAATATCTCATCCTACAGCCTGCACTGTTTGCATAATATCTCATCCTACAGCCTGCACTGTTTGTATAATATCTCATCCCACAACATGCACTATCTGTATAATATCTCTTCCCATAGAATGCACTATCTGTATAATATCTCATCCCACAGCATCCACTATCTCTATAATATCTCATCCCACAACATACACTATCTGCATAATATCTCATCCCACAGCAGGCACTATCTCTATAATATCTCATCCCACACCATGCACTATCTGTATAATATCTCATCCTACAGCCTGCACTGTTTGTATAATATCTCATCCCACAACATGCACTATCTGTTTAATATCTCTTCCCATAGAATGCACTATCTGTATAATATCTCATCCCACACCATGCACTATCTGTATAATATCTCATCCTACAGCCTGCACTGTTTGTATAATATCTCATCCCACAACATGCACTATCTGTTTAATATCTCTTCCGATAGAATGCACTATCTGTATAATATCTCTTCCCATAGAATGCACTATCTGTATAATATCTCATCCCACAGCATCCACTATCTCTATAATATCTCATCCCACAACATACACTATCTGCATAATATCTCATCCCACAGCAGGCACTATCTCTATAATATCTGATCCCATACCATGCACTATCTCTATAATATCTCATCCCACACCATGCACTATCTGTATAATATCTCATCCCACAACAGGCACTATCTGTATAATATCTCATCCCACAGCAGGCACTATATCTATAATATCTGATCCCATAGCATGCACTATCTCTATAATATCTCATCCCACACCATGCACTATCTGTATAATATCTCATCCTACAGCCTGCACTGTTTGCATAATATCTCATCCTACAGCCTGCACTGTTTGTATAATATCTCATCCCCACAACATGCACTATCTGTATAATATCTCTTCCCATAGAATGCACTATCTGTATAATATCTCATCCCACAGCATCCACTATCTCTATAATATCTCATCCCACAACATACACTATCTGCATAATATCTCATCCCACAACAGGCACTATCTGTATAATATCTGATCCCATACCATGCACTATCTCTATAATATCTCATCCCACACCATGCACTATCTGTATAATATCTCATCCTACAGCCTGCACTGTTTGTATAATATCTCATTCCACAACATGCACTATCTGTTTAATATCTCTTCCGATAGAATGCACTATCTGTATAATATCTCATCCCACAGCATACACTATCTGTATAATATCTCATCTCACAGCATACACTATCTGTATAATATCTCATCCCACAGCATCCACTATCTGTATAATATCTCACCTAACAGCATGTAGTATCTGTATGATACATGCATCACATAGCATATACTTTTCATGTAATATTTCACAAGAAGAAAGACTGCAGCAGAAATTGTCACGCCTGCGATGTAATTATATAAAATGCAGGGAATTAAACATCTGCTTGAAAATTTTTATGACGAATGATGTATGGTTACAAAATTTGAAATTCTTAGTAAACCCAATCTATCAGGACATTCCAGGTTAACAATTCCATGGTCAATTCCCAAGGCAACGTATAACACAAACTAACATAGAACTAAGAGAGTATATGAAGTACGTAACAGGATGGAATCATGCCAACAGTCTTCCAGTGATGTTCTAAAGACACAAGGTGTGTTTTAGGCGGTATACTATCAGTTGTTAATAATAAAATATGTCTCTCAGTTGCGCTTTGATGCAACTTTACCTATATCCAAAATGGCGATCTAATTCAACACAAAGAATACACCGTCCCTAGCCTAGGCCGAATTAGACAGAATTATGGAGCAGAGCGAGACACACTCTGAACGTTTCTGTACATATTTACTTAGAACAGAATTATACTCATTGTAAAACTTAAGAACTTGGTGTGAAGGCGTTTGATAGAATTACTTTGGCTTGTTTATCAGTACGTTCAGAAGTGGAATGTCCAGTTAACTTCATAGAGCAGACCGTTGCTTTGCTTACAAAAGTAATGGTCAACTGGGACGCAACCTTATCTCTTAAAGGAGAAGAGGTATAAAATGATACCAACATCAGACGAAAAAGCCTGAAAGCATGCAGTTATGAACGTTAATATTTTTTTCGATTTTTTCTTTCTTGCAATAGAAAATGCTATTTCAACATATTTGTTTATGTTTTATACTTCAACCACCCCTTAGTATGTATCACTTTTGCACAATGATGTTCTAAATAAGGATGTGATGCATGTCTAAGAAATTTATTTGTTCTTTATATCTAATCTCATGTATTTAATTTGAATTATGGTAATATTTGTGAATACATAGTATAATTGCGATCAGAATCCAGGCTGAGCACATTTCTGAGCGGAAAAGTCTAAATTCTAGTGCAAATATATCTATTAAACAAGTGTTACATCTTCATTTATAACATTTATATATAGAGACAATATATACTAACAGGTGGCCCCAAAGATTCACCGTGTAAAAATTATTTTCAAGTGTCCTTTTCTCTTTAAGGAAAAATAAGATACTGAAAATCACATTTACAGCTAACATTTCGCGCTCTTTTATATGAGATTTATGTATTTTTAATGTTTTCTCCGTCTTTAATCCTGTTAGCTGAGAATATGTATAACCAAATATAGAGCTTGAAATTATTGCTCACCTCACAGAATTTTGTTCATTTATTTATCTTGTTGGTATTTTACGCCGAATACTTCACTTATACGACGGCGACCAGCATTATGGCGGAGGGAACAGGTCAGAGCGTCAGGGCAAGCCCGGAGAACACCTGCGTCAGGAGCTGGACTTGAACTCACGGCGATTTCACTGGTGAGAGGCTCCTGGGTCACTGCGTTGCGCTAGCACGCAAAACCAAAAGACCACGGATGCCTCTCCTGACGGCACAGAAAGGATATCTAATGGGTGTACTTGATGATTTCAGATGATGAAATCTATGGTGTATTGGTATATATTGTCTTTGTAATAAAATCAAAACAATATATCCAAGCTTATTACATGACAATACCAAAATGGTCCTATATAGTGTATGTATGTGTGCATTTGATCTGAGTAGGACAGGAGTTTAGCGACAGTGTATCAATTAACACATTTAATGTTAATAGGTTGTATACGGAATAATGAACAATCCCAATGAACATTGCAGCCTTTATGGCTTGGAAGTGCTTTTTCTGTTAATGGAGCGTAACTGGCATATGGCCATTGTTAATGTTAAGCGTTTTAGCTAATACAAATGTAAAAAATAGTTACACACAGGAACAGATTTGTCAACTCGTAATTACGTTACCAGGTTATGCATATTTACTGTCAGCACTTCGGATTTCTCAAAATCGACGAATCTGGGTCTCAATAGGGCCGTTTCGAATTACCTCTCCTAAGGTCACTCTCCCGTTTAAAACGTGCGTTTTTAGGAGTAAGAAGGGAGTAAATGTCAAGTTTCGGGGTTGAAGCGGCGTAAAGCAGTTGAAGACCTAGCCTTAAGACATGTTTTAATTTTATAAACTTCTTTACAAAGAGCAGGATAAACGTTATGTAATTTTATTAATCCACTTGGAGGTAATTTTAAAATCTTCCCCCCTAATTAAATTCAATAGACTACCTTGGAGAAATCTTAAGCTGAAAAACATGAATTTCACTAACGATCTCTCTACATTTCTGCGACTATCGTAACATAAACCTACATGTACATACTGCATGTTTTCAAATGCGTGGTCCCACTTAAATTAATTGGGGGGAGGGGGGGGGGCCGTGGCTCAGTCGGTTAGCGCGCTAGCGCAGCTTAATGACCCAGGAGCCTCTCACCAATGCGGTCGCTGTGAGTTTAAGTCCAGCTCATGCTGACTTCGTCTCCGGCCGTACGTGGGACGGTCTGCCAGCAACCTGCGGATGGTCGTGGGTTTCCTCCGGGCTGTGCCCGGTTTCCACCCAGTATAATGTTGGCTGCCGTCGTATAAGTGAAATATTCTTGGGTACGGCGTAAAACACCAATCAAATAAATAAATAAATTAATTAATTAATTAATTTGTCCTACACTACCAGTTGTCTTGTCAGCGTTAAATGCGCTAGGATACGATATTTTGTCAGTGTTTACAGAGGAAAGAATTAGAATTTGAGTAACTCTCACAATGCCCTCAAACAGACAACTTATAAAATACTGTATAATGATGTGCTACTGTCGACAGCTCCTTCAGAGGTGAAGCTGATCTGTACTGAAACAGAAGCCAAACACCGGACGTTAAGGTTAGGTGGAAGCCGTAAGATTGGATGCAGTCATTGGTATTTTTAGCTGGATTTCCATCTCTGTCAGTGTATGCATTGTGGGATTGTTGTGATGTAAATACTTCAGATGATGACTAAATGCTGAAGTATTCAGTTATCATGTATGACTTTAATTCCCAGTTTCACCTCACCTCGTCTGATTTCCACGTTATTATTAAATAGATTTCTTTTTTGCTTTCAGGTATATTCATCGGCTCCATCGATAGGGGGGCGAAGGTGTGTTCTGCTTTGATATTTTTGCTGGTGGGAGTGGAACGCTATACGGCCCTGTGTTATCCACTAAAGTCGTTAGGATGGTGGACATACAAGAAAGTCTGCCTTTTATTGATCACCATCTTGTTGTTCACCTTTGGAGTCTCCATGCCTTATGGATTCGCAGCGACTTATCAGAAACACGTCCTTTCTCATAATACCACTGCAATATATTGTTACATAAACTTCGATCTTACATGGGTCAAGCAATATGAAACTGTTATTAATTGCTTATTCTTTTTCTTACCTATCTTGGTCCTGATTTTACTGTACGGTAAGGTGATCATCGCTTTGAAGACTAAGGTGTCGCATAGAGACAATCTAGGAACCGAAGCAAGAGGAACATTCAAATCTCGTTCGCAAGTCGTTAAAATGCTCGTGGCTGTAATTAGTGTTTTCGTAATCTGCCTTCTGCCAATCCATGTTTTTGTTTTTGTGCTCATGTATGCCACGGATGTCAATGATTCATTTGATAAGAAATCTATTTTCATCATCGTTTGGTCAGCACGAATTGCAATGTACATAAATCACGCGTCAAATCCCATTGTTTATTTCCTGATGTCTGACAATTTCCAAAAAGCGTTCAAGAATGTCTTTTGCAGGAGATGTAAAAGGGCTATCCACCCTCGATCTGTTGAATTTCCTCATCACTGTAAGTGAATGCTAATATATTAAAAAAAAAACAGTTTGCTCTCTCCGACAACGAGCATTCTAACTGGACATTTTGGCTTGGAAATTCTCATACCGAGGGATGTCGAGGAACATTTTCCAATTGCTTTCAAAACACATCATATTTCAAACGCGTCATTTCCGTCTATAAATTCCCTGAATACAACAGCTGATTCAGCGACAAGGTTTACACCAGTAGATTGCAATGAATGTCACCAACAATATCAATGTTACGCTATACATGTGTTTAGAATTTATTACCCCTTTGTAGTTTGAAATTTTGAAAAGATAAATAACATCGCCTCGATGCGATGTCCAATTACGCAGCCATTCAACATCCATATGTATCGACCTTAACAATTTCCTCATATGCCTGCTATTCTTTGGTTGTACACGTAATATTTCCAATGTTGGCGATATAAATAGTGTCATCGTGTCCTGAAGGCTTCTGCGTTCCTGCCTCGTGAGGCGGGTTGTCATGCCTGGTGTCTTCGGTATAATACTTCAGTGGCGGAAGCACTTTGGCTGCTTGGACTCGTCATGCCACAAGAAAGCACAGTACACGCACACTTGAAGGACTCCTCGTCGTCATATGACCCTACAGATACATACATACAAATGTAATTAACATTAATATAGTAAAAGATAGTGAAGGAAAAAAAACTGGTGTTAAAATGTCCCGTTTGTGTTTTTTTCTGTAACGTTTTACTGTAGGAAGTAAGTGTGAGACCCACACTAAAATATACCCTAAGTGTCAGTTCATCATGAAGTCTTGTGAGCAGATGGTTACACAGTTATCTGTTTATTAATATAGCATTACTTGTTACAGCCATGCTATAACTCCAATATGAATTTATAAAGCTAGTCGGTCATTATCAATTTGATGTACATGTTCAAGAAACTGGCTAGAACGGTGTTTTTCGATCTCCCTGTTCTGTTCTTGTAATGCATTCTTTATCCAGAGCATTAAAATTCCTAAATCGAATTTTGGTTTTCTCTTTAATATTTTACGAGATGTGGGGATCACCAAATAATGAAATTTCTCCCTCCGTCAGCATTTCTTGATCAATGTACACAGAAATGCGAACAGCGGACGACGAACGCAGCATCCCCAGATGCCTTTAGGGTTTAAAGTTTACCTCCGTTACGAAAATTACAATATCCAATATGCCTCCAAAACAATGATTTCACGTGATATGATCACATTGATTTCACTGTACAACACTTGCAGCTGTATAATAATCCTATATAATATATAATGACGTACTGAATCACTGCGTTTTGATATCCTCAAAGTTGCCAGATATTGGCTGCCCGACGGCGTCACAGCCTTTATAACCTCCGTGTGTTCAGATAATAACCCCCACCGTGTGCCCCAACCCTCCTATCGTGAAGTCCGGTTATTCATGTTGTTACTGTGTAATGTCATCAAAACAATTTGCTAACGCGTTTTAGTTGAAATGTATTCATCATTAATTATTCAAAGATTTTTCTCATTGGCCAACGAATAATTCAACATCAGGCCGATATGAATATACACCAGGTTCATGTCCAGTGTATCACTTTGATATTAAACCTTTAATGGTTAACATGTGGAGTGAACCTGTTAATCCAGCACCATGAGTGACATCATTTATGACACATGGCACTTCGACCATACAGGAAGGGTTATAATTACCATAATTTTTGGTGGCATCATCCTCTTTGGAATTGTTGGAAATTTGTTAGTGATTGGCCTGATAATGCGAGTGAAGAGCCTACATACCACAGTGAACCTGTGTCTGGCATGTCTGGCCGTGGCTGACTTGATGGTTTTGGTTTTCGTGCCGATTCTATCGTGGCACATTCTTTACAATGTGGACGACTCCACATTAGGATTACACTTCTGTAAGTGCATTTACGAATTTGTACATTTCCTTTAACATTGCAATTTTACCGTTACATTTTCTTGTGTACAACGCATTTTTTTGTATTTAGCCGTGGGACAAAATAATTTGTACAAAGAAATTCTTTCTGTATATATTAAATGCAAGAATAATTGAAAGAATAAAGCAAAATAAGCACAAATGCAACGAAATTTGGCTAATATTTACAAATCAGTCCACGAGTGGAAATGATTAATCTACACACGAAAGTAAGGGATAGTTTTGTTATCATCTTAGCTTTACTTATTCAGTTTGACAAGATTAATATCTGGCTCTGGGGGCCTCCGTGGCTCAGTTGATTAGCGCACTATCGCAGCGTAATGACCCAATGCGGTCGCTGTGTGTTCAAGTCCAGCTCATGCTGGCTTCCTCACCGGTCGTACGTGGAAAGGTCTGTCATCAACTTACGGATGATCGTGGGTTTCCCCCAGGGTCTGCCCGGTTTCCTCCCACTATAATGCTGGCCGCCGTCGTATAAGTGAAATATTCTTGAGTACGGCGTAAACCACCAATCAAATAAATAAATAAAGTATCTGCCTCTGTCCAGTTTCCTCCCAGTGTATTGCTGGACCTGTAGAATAAGTGAAATATTTTTGTGTACGGCGTAAAACACCAATCAAATATATACATAAATAATTATCGCAGAAGTAAGCCTACTGTACAGCCTAATTTGTAGCCACTTGTGGTTTAGCACATCTGTTTTCCGCTTGGGGGCCATCATCAATTGCCTTTTTGTTTTCCTTCCAGGCATTTTCCTCAACTCCATTAATAGAGCAGGTACGGTCTGTCCAACTTTGATTTTTTTGCTGGTGGGATTCGAGCGTTATGCTGTCTTGTGTCATCCCCTCAAGTCGATAGGAAGGTGGACTCGCAAGAAAGTCTCTCTTCTGCTAGTTATCATCCTCTTGATAACTTTTGGGGTTTCCATTCCTTTTGGATTTGCCACGAAATATGAGCAAGAAATCCTTTATGATAATACTACAGTAATAAATTGTTACACCGACTGGGAATTGGCGTGGGTAGAATCTTACGAAACTGCCGTAATTGGTGTTTTCTTCTTCTTGCCAATTCCCGTGTTGTTCTTGCTGTACGGTAAGATGATCATCGCTTTGAAGAAACGGATACCACAAAGTGACAATCAAGGAGCCTGTGCAAGAGGGACATCTCAGTCTCGTTCTAAAGTCGTTAAAATGCTGGTCGTTGTTATCAGTGTTTTTGTTATCTGTCTTCTGCCATTTAATGTTTACATTTTTGTGGATATCTATGCCATGGATGTTATTATTGCACTGGATAAGAAATCATATATCATCATCACGTGGTGTGCACGAATAATCCTTTACATCAATAACGCCTCTAACCCGCTTGTTTATTTCCTAATGTCAGATAATTTCCGGAAAGCCTTTCAGGTAGTGTTTTGTATGCGATGTAAAACAATGAATTAGCCTCTGTGTGTTCACACAATATGTTTATCACGCTGATTGGCCATTATTATATCCAGGACAGCGATTCTGATTGAACACTTAGCCCTCAAAATCCTTATCCGACAGATATCGCGCTCAAAACGCCAGGAGCGAGATTAACGCTTAAACGATTCTTTTGAAATAAATGTCAGAGAGACGACAGACAACACAAAGGAAATTGCCAGACACAAACATTGATATCATCCATACTTTTCAGAGTTATATTATAAATGTTGCACTGGGGACGGGCATTTTTGTCTACTGTCAGATTAAGGAATGTATAAAATTTGCATTTCACTTGAAAATTTAGAACTCATAATGCTAAGTCATTCTAAATTTATAATGTCATTTGTGCAGGTGTTCCAGACCCTAACCTCAATACATTGTTAAAATAGCAAAGGCATCCTAATGAATGTGTTTTATGCAATAGCCAATTTTATTATCAAATGTCGCAGATAGTCATGTGATATTTATTGGTTTTTCTGTTTCGTTTAAATAACATGGTCGTCTTATTTCGATCATGTTTTCACAAGAGTGATGTTCTCATCTGCGTTATGTTCTCACATGCATGATGACTTTAGCACTGAAATATTCTTACCTGATAATTTTAAGTGTGTGCCACTTTTATTTGCATAATAATAAAATTTGCAATTGCGAATTAAGGTTTCCCTGAAGATCAAAATGGAGCAGAAGTAGGTTAATTCTAAACTGACAAAGCTGGTGTATTTATATGTGATGATTATGATAGCACCAATCTGTCTTCGCCATGGTGTGTGTTTTTGCCGTTATTACAAAATGAAAATTTAAAAACTGTCAAAAATCATTATCTCAAATTTGTGCCATAAATGCAGTGAAATAGGCTCGGTAGAACTTCCTACAATTATAAGAATGCCTAAGACTGAGAGATAATTTTGGGTGTCGCAGGAAACCATATGGCAGCCTGGGATTATTTTCTATAAAAGCCCTCCAAGAACCACTGGAAAGATTATGTTCAAATTTAGCATATGAAGCTATCGAAAAAAGTCTACAATCTTGTTAATTTGCGGTTTAAAATCCAAAAGTTTTTCCTGTTATGCTAGATGATTTGACATACAAAAAAATTAACAAAATCTTCGAACTTCAAAAATTTCTAAAGCTGCAAAATATTTTCATCTGACAAGTAGAAAAGTGAGTGAGTGAGTGCTTGGGTTTTATCGTCGTACTCAATAATTTTTCAGTCATATGAAGACGAAAGAATCCTAAGAGTGCGTGCAATGTGTCTCCTTGTTGCAGGACGGATTTCCACCGCTCTTTTATCTAGTGCTGCTTCACTGAGACGACTTACCGAAGGCAAGTAAGCTGCCCTGCCCGAGTCATTATACTGATACGGGTCAACCAACCGTTGCACTACCCTCTTCATGCTGAAAGCCAAGCGAGGAAGTTACAACTTCGTCTTTTAAAGTCTAAGGTGTGACTCGACCCAGGGTTTATCCTGGATCTACCGCTCCCGAAGCGGACGCAAGTAGGAAAGTGAAAATGTGTCAAACTTTTAGGAGTCTTTGCATCCGTCTCCATATAGATGTTCCTATGTTTGGAGATTAGAGTAAAATGAGGCCATATTTCATCGGTTATGTGTGACCATTTGCCAGCCATCACACTGTCGTCGCTGCTCTGGTTTTCTCCCTATACTGTCGTCGCAGGTGTGTTTTACTCTCCATGCTGTACGTCTGTCACGCCGTCGTCGCTGCTCTGGTTTTACTCTATGCTGTACGTCTATCACACTGTCGTCGCTGCTCTGGTCTTACTCTTTATGCTGTACGTCTATCACCCTGTCGTCGCTGCTCTGGTTTTCCTCTCTATGCTGTACGTCTTTGTTTGTTTTGACCAATGGTCTAATTTGAATTAATCAAAATAGGACTTGAACCTGTTGATGTGGTAACATGAATTAAAATTAAATGAATTTACAAGAGATCCTTGGTGATATTACCACAGCAATATATGGTTTCACAGACTAGAATATTACATGGTGGAGCATTGTTAAACTGTGATTGGTGTGTTTTTCTTCCTTTTTATACCAACGTTATCTTGTTGTACGGAAAGATGATAAGTCTTTTGAAGACTAAAGTGCGATAAAGAGAGAATGTGTGACAAGAGGAACATTCTGGTCTCTTTCTAAAGTCGTTCTAACACTCATGGTTGTAGTCAGCGTTTTTGTTATCTGTCCAAGAAACAGTTTAACAAGAACAGATAACAAGACTTTTACAAATACTAAAGTATATAAGTTTAACAAGAAAGGATAGCAGTATCTATACAAATGCTAAAGTACTTACATGTACAACGGTGTCAAGTCCAAACGAACGCATAAACTCCATAATGCTTAAAAATTGCACAGAGGCAATATTCATAAGAGGGAAAAATCCACAGTATAACTGAGTGTATGACGAAATATGCACAAAATTCCACAGACTGGGTCCGTGTACTAATAAGCACTGTGTATACAAGAGCACAAATTAAACATACAAGTTCAGACTGAACAAGTGCTCGGTGGAGATAGGATATAACAAAGCCAGAGGCCATAAAGACACCAAAATTCAGCACAAAAGGCCTACTAAAGTAATACACAGCGAAAGCATCCAAAACTCTCAATAATTCTCCTTTCTACCCCTTTGACCCGCTTTCATAGGTCTTATATAGACTGGTGGAATTTTCTAGAATAAGAAAATTCTTGAACACTTGTTGTAAACAAACAGGCTCCGAACTGAGGGTATTCTGGAACATTCTAAGGCAGAGGCAAACAGCAGGCCCTGAACTCAGCATATGTAAACAGTGGCAAGCTAAATTTAGAAACTGACGGCAATTGTGCACATAACAAGTTACATCTACTATAAGACTTACCCAACACCGCATTAACTCAGTGGTTGAAGACCCTACAACGCATCCACGCGTTAACGCAGTGGTTGAAGACCCCACACTGCAACCACGCACTATCGCAATGGTTGAAGACCCTACAACGCATCCACACATTAACGCAGTGGTCGAAGAACCCACACCGCATCCACGCATTAACGCAATGGTTGAATACCCCAGTCGGGATCCACGGATTAACGCAGTGGTTGAAGACCCCACACCGCATCCACGCATTAACGCAGTGGTTGAAGACCCCACACCGCATCCACGCATTAACCCAGTGGTTGAAGACCCTACACAGCACCCACGCACTAACGCAGTTACATCTACCATAACATTGCAATAAATAAATCTATATAGGCAGTTGGATTGCTATCCGGCCGTACCAAGGAATGTGTGTCAGCAGCCTGCGGATGGCTAGGGGTTTTCCTCGAGTTCTCCCCGGTTTTCTCCCACCATAAGCCTAATGTTGGTCACTGTCGTATAAATCAAATATTCTTGTGTACTACGGAAAGTTCCACTCAAATCAATAATTAAATCAATAAATAACTATTCTCTAGACATCTGAAGTGTGTTAGGTATCAGAGCAAGGTAGACCCTAGCCTTGACAGTCATTTTGGGGACGCCTAGAGTGTGAGATGTGTCAGAACAAGGTGAGCCCGTAGACCCTATCCTAAATAGTCATGTTAGGGACGTCTAGGGTGTGAGATCTGTCAGAACAGGCGATTCCCTGAACCCTAGCCTAGATGGTCATTCTGGTTGTGTCTAGTGTGAGAGCTGTCAGAACAAGGCGGTCCGCAGGACCCTGGCCTAAATTATCGTTCTCGGGGTGTCTAGTGTGAGAGCTGTCAGAACAAGGCGGTCCCCTAGGCCCTAAATTAAATTGTCATTATGGGTATGTCTAGTGTTTGAGAGTTGTCGGAACCAGGCGGCACCATAGGCCCTAGATTAAGTAGCCATCCTGGGAAAGTCTAGATTGTGAGAGATCTCAGAACCAGGTGGTGCCCTAGACCCTAGACTAAATAGTCATACTGGGAACGTCTAGATTGTGAGAGTTGTCAGAACAAGGCGGTCGCCTAGACCCCAGACTAAACAGCCACTAATTCTCTCTCTGCCTGCAGGGATGGTGGTGAATGGATGGTAATGTGTTTCCCCCATGCTGTGTCCGTTTTCCTCTCACCATAATGCTGGCCGCTGTCGTTAGTAAAATATTCTTGAGCGCGGTTAATCAAATCAAATAAATAAATAAATCAACGATCTGACTCTAATTAATAACTTTACCACGGTTTACTCTAAGGTGGAGAAAACATAAAGAAACTACATAAAGTTCAGATGAAAGAATGCGAAAAGTTAATTTTAAATGTCTTCAATATTTTGTTTAAAGAGGAAGACACTTGAAAGTAAAAAAAATGTGTGTATATCGGGCATTTGGCACGGCATGTTGGTATATATTGTCTTTGCGTAATAATGTTATAAATGAGCATGTAACACATATTTAATAAATCTATTTGCACGAGAATTAGGCCATTTCAGCCAACAAATTTGTTCAGCCTGAATTTTGGTCATATTTATATCTGTAATATATTCAGAAATATGATCATAATTAAGATAAAATGTATGTGTTTTGATATAAACTAAAAAATTACATTCAAACAAATTCGGTAGAAATGCGGCACATCCTTATTTAGACTAACATCATTATACAAAGACAATATATACCAAGAGGTGGTCCTAAACGCCCGTCAAACAAAAATGTTTTCAAATACCCTTTCCCCTTGCCAAAAAATAAAAAAATAATATCATTTTTATAACATCTTCTCCTTAAACCCCGGTGTACTAATGCTCGAAATATATTTTCCGATGTGTTCTTGGCAACTTTGATGCATGGGATTTTAAATATATCACCTTAGACGTAACTCACTTGGCTTAGAGTTTAGTATGATTTGGGACGTGAAGTGCGAATCCAAGCCCCGTAGAACTTATACCTGAGCTAAGTTATTTGACCAACACTTGAATATGGCAAAGTTTATTTGATGGAATGTGTGTTTGTCATATTCACTAATCCATATTAATTAACTGTAAAGCATTTCGAATTCCCCTTATCCCCCCCCCCCCAAAAGTAAAATGCAAAACTATAGATACACGATTTCCAGTTTCAGGAAAACAAAGTGAAATCCAACCTCTTGTCAGTTTACAGAACTGCAAGGAAAGTAATTATAAACCACGATGTGGGCGTGAACTTTCTGACATGATTATTTTAGGACAGACACGTGAACACGACTCTATCAGATAACATGATTTTTTTAGGACCGTGAGAATTTCCACTTCGCAAACACCACCGGCCATTCTCGATCTTCGGCTTCAATAAAAGTTACCAATTTCACTAAAACGTTCTTATCGTGTTAATAAATAATGCAGCACTGTGCTAATAAAACTAACATAGCCCATTTAAACACCCCTGCCTGAATTGTATATTTTATGCACTTACTCTAATTGATTCTGACTGGCTACCATAAGTATCTCTTACATGGCCATACATCCGCGTTCCACTCTACCATGGTACATGTAAAATAGCCTATAAAGTATAGGAGGCGATATGTGTGGTATTTAACAAATGGTCACACGTAAACGATGGAACTGGAATTGGGACTCTATGAACCTTAGCTGGGTTTTATTATAACTGTAACATCTTATATCCTCGCAGGCACCATGGATTAAGTATTAGGGAAAAAACTGCAGTGATGTTAACAGAAATCTATTGTCCAGTATGCTGAGTTGTAATTTAAACAACAAAATAAAAGAAATGTTTAAGTTTTAAATATGGTTGTGCATTACGTCAATAGATTGCATTCACAGTCCTTTCGTCCTGATGTTTAAAGGATTGATGGTCAGATTTACCGGTATTGTTTGCTCATTATTAGCTATCCCCTGTATATATTGTTAAATTGAACGTAAAAATATTGAAAAGAGTAGATTAATCTGAGTAATATAGTACTTAAAATCACTAGTTAATGAGGCTGATTTTATGCATTTTCACGTCAGCACTCAGTAGTCCTTGGTGAATTATGTCATGCAGGTCTAACCTTTATGAGCTGACAGAGGTTTGCCATTTAGTTCAATGTTATAAAAGGCTACAATGCCGACAATGGCATTTACAGTTGTCGTCGTATTTACCTGTAGTCCATGGGCCAAGGCCCAAAATTTCACATATTGGTACCACCCATGGTGGCCAAATCCCCTAGCTATTTCTGAGGTGGCACACGTCTTTTTTCATGTTTTGATATGATAGCCCACGCAGAAGGGTAGCTTTGTATGGGTTATGTCCCCTTTAATAAGAGTACCTATTGTTCACCGAGCTAACTGATATATTGCCAACAGTCATACAATAACAGCGCTATTTGAACTCCTATTCAAATCAGGAACAGAGTGTTTACCTCTGAGAAAACTTCCTTAACTAATTCATGCTATTCTTCTCAAAAATAATGGCAGATTTGTTGATGAAAGATGACATTTTAGCCCTCTCCTGGTTGAGACAGGAGTGAGTCACAGGAGTGAGAAGGACTACATCAGCAATTCACTTTGCAGCGAAAAAAGGACAGAAAACTTTTATGTTATGTAGCATTTTATGGCATTTTATTGTGGCTGTGTTAACACATAACCGCTGACTTCAAGTTTAAAGATCACTGGTGAATTTCAAGCGGCACACAATAGGAGTCTTTCCATGACCCTAAACACCAAAGTAAACCGTAAGACTTTTGATTCTTTCAGAGGAATGCTATAGATGTTTAACTATTATCTTGCTCCTTAATTTGATGTCAGTTGCATAGTGTGCGGAGGGGAGAAGCTCCTTGGCAAGGGGGTTAGCACGCCAGCGTGGCGCAATGACCCAGGAGCCTCGAATTCTAGCTCCTGTTGGTTTCCTCTCCGGCCGAACGTGGGAAACCCCTGCAAGCAACCTGCGGATTGTCGGGGCTTTCCCCCAAGCTCTACCCGGTTTTTTCCCACCATAATGCTGGCCGTCGTCGTGTAGGTGAAATATTCTTGAGTAAGGCTTAAAACACCAATGAAATAAATAAAGTAAAATAATTGCATGGTGGCTTTAATTACGGAACCCTGGGTGTTGGCAGTCATTGGTTCATTGTAAGGTCAAGCTTCCTGGATAGAGAAGATTTCTCTTCTCATCCGAAAAACAAAGTAAAGTGATCCATTCAGCTCAATCTGAAAGATGATTGTTTGTGGACGTTTTGATCTTAATATCTTGATCTGTCAAGCGCGGCACTTTTCGATTTAGAACGAGAACTTTCCTTGCAAGAAGAGTTTTTCATTGTACGTTGAAGTTGTACAGTTCATTGTACTCTTGAAGTCTCTTTCTGTTTCTGCTCTACACTATTTCTGGGGGAATGAATGAACGATTATTTCTTTCTGCGGCTATTTCTGGATTAAAATTCATCTTTGTGTACAGTCTAGAGCTTCTAATGCATCAGGCACGACCGAAGCATCGCGGTCCGTCTTGTGTATGGCAAAGATTCTCTGGCCAAGTTTTTGGATTGCTGTTCTAATCCTGCTGCCATCTTCACCAAGCTAAGCAAACTGGATATGAGGCTCGGGTGTTTCCGTCCATTAGAGAACAACTACATCTGCATAATAATCCTTAAACATCCCGTCTGTTTTACTGCTGGGATAGTGTGCACGCACAATTTTATCTCTAAAGAGCGAATATCTTGAGATCCATCAAGCAACGTCTTGGACAGAACGCTCTGGTAGTACATTGTAGTTGATGTATCCCTAGAAAATCTACAATTGATAGTTACACGTTGATCAGAATAGTACAGTCAATGTCATGGTGAAAAACCTACTGAACAGTAGTTCTGTAGCCTGATGTCCACCGTGGTGGAATGTTCCTCGAGCCTAATCTTCTGGCGACATCTAGGATTCAGAGTCATTATCAAAACAATGAATGATGGCTAAGCTAGTGTCTTCATAAACGAATGATATATCCATTAAGAGATAATTTGTTTCCTTGTCCAGTTAGTTAATACATTTAAAGATCTATACAAGTATTTCTGTACTTAGCTTGTAGTAGCTTAGCTGTCTGCATTTATCAAGTGGCAAAAATCTTATGTGAAGTCACTGTTCAGAATATGGTCAGAAAAGGTCACACAGGTATCCAGCATATTCAAGGCAATTTACTAGGTTGTAAAAATTTGATAAAGAAAAGTATTTCTTGAGACATACACTTCATAATAGAGCTTTTGTTTTCTTTAACTTCAAAGTGGACAGTTACGCTCTGCAGAGAGTATTACGGAATAATGTAGTCCTGAATCTTAGTGTTTGGCGGTACTATCAATTACCAGGATTTTTAATGGAAAGTCAAAAAAATCTGATGAAAGGTTTGCTCTGACAATGTGGCTTTCAGACATTTCACAAATGAGACGAAGGTATGTTATTATTTATGTTATTAACTGTGAGTCCAGGATATAATGACGTTTTTCTTGCTTTATGTAATTTGCTTAACATCTCATAAGGTGATTTTATCAAAATGTGTGATAAAGCTACCATTGCAGACAGGCTATCATGTCTTAATTTACTTCTACTGATACCTTCCCCGATCGCATAGTTGGTAGAGCGTCCGCTTCGGGAGAGGTAGATCCCAGGTCAATCCTGGGTCGAGTCACATATAAGACCTTAAAAGAGGAAGTTGTAACTTCCTCGCTTGGCGTTCAGCATGAAGGGTATAGTGCAACGACTGATTGACCCGTATCACTATAGTAGCTCAGGCGGGGCGGCTAACTTGCCTTCGGTAAGGCGTCTCAGCGAAGCAATCCGTTCTGCAACACGGAGGCACATTACATGTATTCTAAGGATTCCTTTGTCGTCATATGACTGCAAAATTGTTAAGTACCACGTTAGACCCCAAGCACTTACTCACTTCTGCTGACCCTATAAACATGTTAGCACCAATTAGGTTTGGCCACCTCAGGTGGTTACAATATCATGTTCTGGCCCTTGAACTAATAGGCCTAGGTGTGAATTTAGAATCTCTCGGAGAGTTTAGTGATATTTATTGTGAAGCGGACACAGGCAAAGAATAGTAAATAATATTAATTTATTTATTTTATTTATTTGATTGGTGTTTTACGTCGTACTCAAGAATATTTCACTTATACGGCGGCAGCCAGCATTACTGTGAGAGGAAAGCGGGCAGAGCTCGGGTGAAACTCACGACCATCCGCAGGTTGCTGCCCACCTTCCCACGTACGATAAATGATATAAAATCATAAGATGAACACACGAAATGTATAGTCTAACAAAGGATAAAGCTCTAGCTTACCAGTCCGTATGGCCAGTGCGGTTAGAAATGCCTGGACAAAGATCAAATTCAGCGTTCGAAACCTTGGAATCTGAAGTCTGGCCAGAGATATCCACATCATAAATCGGAACTTCAACGTCATCCACTATGTGTTCAAATTGATATGGCAGTATATTTTTTTCCTGTGTAGCTAGAATCCATATCGAATATGACATCGTTTTAATAGCAATTCTCATGTTATTTAGAGCTGGCAGACTTAGGGAGACCATCTATGTCGTCACCTGCTGAGACGAACGGGGCGCCGGCTGGACATCGTCAAATCTAGACACTAATCCTTTAACATTCCTTTCCTCTGCTTTGTTATGCCTATGATCACGTCTGATTATCTGATCAACCAGCGGATGACTGTGGATTTCCCCAAGCTCTGCCCGGTTTCCTCCAACCATAATAATGGCTGCAGTCAGGTGAAATTGTCTTGAAAAAGGCGTAAAACACCAATCAAATCAATAAATATATTGAATATCCATCAACTAATCTCTTCCTGACCAGACACTGAATTAAACTGTTTGAGCTAATTGAGCATTGAGATGACGAGAAGAGTGAATGTAAGTCAATGTACAATTTCTTCTCTAGTAACAATCAATTCGCATAGTTTGTTTAGATATGCGCCCTGGTGTAATGTGTCGTGAAAGAAGCGTTACCACTTTCTTTTGAGACAGGACCTGTCGATATTAAGTCAAACACGGGCATTTTTCAGGGAGGAAACTTTTCGCGCGATTTCTTCAGATTATAGCAGCGCTTGTATTTACATCTATTAATGATACCTTTAAATTGTGTTCGGGCATCTACTTTTTGGAAAAATCCTGCCTACATGTGACATATCGCATTTTATTGGTACCTCTATTTCTGCTCCGCCATAGTGTCCGTTCAGGTTATCGTCAGCTTGAGCAGAATGCCGACAAATGATTGGTCACGTCCTTGGGGTCAGCCGGAATAAACGAGGTTCGTTTATCAATGTGGCGATGAAAGCCGTTCTATATTCTTTCCTCTCATTATTAAATGGCCTTTGAACTCAACAAAGAAAGCGAGTATTCATTTGCAACTGTGGCTTGAATTTCCACAAGATTTTCACATTTTAGGCAATAATCCAGGGACTTTAAGCGTGAAAACAGAGTGGTCGGTAATCACAGTTCACGGCCTTCGTGACACACTCGGCACTGAGTGCAGTGAATTGTTTTTCTACTTTTACCCAGTCAGATGAAAACATGGAGCAGCTTTAGAGGTTTTTGAAGTTTAAGAATTTTGGTAATGTTTTAATGTCAAATTATCTGGCTAAGTACGTACCACATGTGAATTCTAACCCCAATGAACTTCTGTGTAGATTTCGTACATGTTTTAGCTTTTTCTAAAATCTAGGAAATGGTAATTTTCTCTTTGTAAATATGCAAAAAGGAAGCTCTCGTAGAATAATAATATTTGTGCATTCATGGTACTAAAATTTAATTAACCAGATGGCGGTTTAATTTTGTTAATTTAAACGTTCTTTGGAGTTGACCTAGTTTTGTTCCCTATTTATTCCAGTTGCCCTACCAAAACTTTGGTTAGATACGTAGTGTTTGTCTATATCAAACTGACATTGTCAGAGAACAACAGCTACATGTGTATGTGTTAAATTTCAAGTTATTCGTACCAGAGGCTCTGGAGAATATGACTCATAAAGGATTTTCATAGAAAATAAAATATGGCGGCCATGTCACGTGACACATGACACCTACAATTTTCTAATAGCCTAAGAAATACTGAAGTTTTATGAGCTCCTGCAGAGACGTATTCTCGACATTTACGGCACCAATTTGGAAAAAAATGTGCCGCACAGTTTTTCATTTAGTAATTATTATAAAACCACTTAGCGAGGAAAGAGCGAATTATGAACCTGAAATTAAAATGTAGCGGGTACAGATTTCGTTTTGTCTATTTAGAGTTGGCCTACTTTTGCTCTATTTTCATCGGTCAGCCAAAAATTAATTCGTGATGGGTTATTTTAAGAACATCAAGCAGCTAGGAACATTATGTAAATAAAATCATCACGCAGATAGGCATTACGCAGGCAGACATCACGCAGATAAAAACATCACGCCATACAGTCCATGATCCAGCAGATTTATATGTCACCCAAAAGTATTTATTTATTTGATTGGTGTTTAAGCTGTACTTAAGAATATTTCACTTATACGACGGCGGCCTGCATTATGGTGGGAGGAAAACGGTCAGAGCTCGGGGGAAACCCACGACCATTCACCGGATGCTGGAAGACCTTCCCGCGTGCAGCCGGAGAGGTTGAAGTTAGTTGTTTAACAAGTCTAAGTTTTAAGAAATTAATGACTTTAAGATATTTTTGTCAACTTTGGAATTGGTCCCAAAATCCGTTTGCGCTCGGGCCACGGCCTTTATGGCGTCACAAGTGGTCATAAGATTTTGTTAGCCATATATTCAACACAGGAGACCGGTGATAAACGTGCCAAAAAAAAAAAACTACATAGGGAAGCATCAGTCTGAGAATCATATGAATGAGTTATGCGAAGATAGCTATATACCCGCACATGCCCCGAAAGACCACGGAAACTTTTTCTTAATTGATAATTCTCACTAAGTCCTTTTATCCGGTCTGGAAAGTAAAATGTATTGAGTAAGACTTTGCCAGTAGCATTGTAGCGGACTATTGCGAATCTTGTAATATGTCGCATTGGTATAAGACCTCTGCATTTTATAAAAATAAAAAAAAGATTTGAACAAAATTAGTTTTCTTTGCCTTTAATGCCAGTATATGAAACACAACATGGTCACACAGACGAGATCCAAAAATGCAAATTATTCCGCTTAACCATATCCTATAATGCTAAAATACATTGTAAAAATTAACTAAGGCCACGGTCATTAGTATTCAACACTCAGCCACAATAGACACATATATAAAATGTATATTTACAGGTTCAAGCCAGATAGACCAAGGACTTCTCATTGCCCTGTCTTCCCAAATACTGAAGAAATAATGTCTGAGACGAAGAGTAAGTTACAGTGAAGTCTTTTTTCTGGTTACAAATCATATGGGCTTAGCCGCAAGGCCTATACCACAACACTGAAAAAACAACGCACGAATAATGTCAGAGCTTCCGTTTGACAATTTCCTTTGCCTTGTCGGTCGTCTGTCTGACATTTATTTCAAAAGCCTTATGCAACATTCGTCGAAATTTATACATCATTGCTTTTTTGAGGAACAAAATATATTTTGTCATTTTTTGGAAAGTATTTTGACAGAAAGATAATTAGATAAACATTATTTACAGAATAATAAATATAAATATACATATAAATACATATACACACATATACACATACACATATACACAATGGATTTGTATTTAATTAAATAATAAAGCCTAGAGTTCTTTCTCTGGTGATGATTAGGTTCTGGTTTTGTTTTGTGTATCAAAACAGTATTAGCGCGACGAGTTGTTGTGGCGCGTTGAAAGTCTTGTAAAACAAAGAAATGAAAATTCTCTGTACTTACGGAAGGTTGACCATTAACAGTAACTTTGTTTAATCCTTTTATTCTTTCATAATCACTTCCATGAAACACTTTTATAAATAATCATTAAACATAATTTTATTATGTTTAATGATCACGTAATCAGTAATCTCTTGTAAGTCAGGCTGACCTTCACTAACACATAAATAACGTTGGGTTATTGTTGCTACCGGGCAATAGGTTCACCTTGGAAAAGGTTAAAAGGAAATATTTGTTTTGCCCGTTATTTTGCTTGCTGCTTAACGTGAACTTGCTCGATATCGTTAAATGTGTACGCTGTTTTCATGTGTGGAATTTAAATATAACGTTTTATAATCTTTTGTCATCAGTCTGGTTACGCTGAGTAGGCTTCCAGCGACCTGCGGATGGTCGTGGGTTTCCCCCGGGCTCTGCCAGGTTTCCTCCCACCATAATGCTGGCCGTCGTCGTATAAGTGAAATATTCTTGAGTACGGCGTAAACCACCAATCAAATAAATCAAGTGAGTGAGTGAGTGAGTGCTTGGGGTTTAACGTCATACTTAACAATTTTTCAGTCATATGACGACGAAGGAATCCTTAGGGTGCATGTACGTGTAATGTGCCCCCGTGTTGCAGGACGGATTTCCACCGCTCTTTTATTTAGTGCTGCTTCACTGAGACGACTTACCGAAGGCAAGTCAGCCGCCCAGCCCGAGCCATTATACTGATACGGGTCAACCACTCGTTGCACTATTCCCTTCATGCTGAACGCCAAGCAAGGAAGTTATAACGTCCTCCTTTAAAGTCTTAGGTGTGACTCGATCAAGGACTGATCCTGGATCTACCGGTCCCGAAGCGGACGCTCTACCAACTGTGCTATCCTGGCCGGTTCAAATAAATCAAATAAATAAATAAATGAAAGGAAATATCGAGAAACAGAAATTGTTGACATTTGTAAATGCAGTTGTCATTTCAAATGTAGTATCCATGGGATAAGGGTTTCCAAAGGATAAGTGTCCAAACAGAATTCACGCTGTCGGGAAAAGCCAATCGTCAACCTGGATATAATAATGGCTTGTCAGAGTGGTGAAGATATTGTCGGAACAGACAGAGTCCGGTTCATTGTTTTACGTCTTTTACAAAACACATCCTGAAAACCGTTCCGAAAATTGTCTGACATTAGGAAATAAATAACCGGGTTCGACGCGTTGTTGATGTATGCCACTATTCGCGCAGACCAGTTGATGATGACATATGATTTCTCATCCAGCGAAGTAGTCGCATCCGCGGCATAGATATCCACAAAAATGTAAACATTAAATGGCAGAAGGCAGATAACAAAAACACCGATTACAACCACCAGCATTTTAACGACTTTAGAACGAGACTGAGATGTCCCTCTTGCACCGGCTCCTTGATTGTCACTTTGTGGTATCCGTTTCTTCAAAGCGATGATCATCTTACCGTACAGCAAGATTAACACGGGAATTGGCAAGAAAAAGAAAACACCAATTACGGCAGTTTCGTAAGATTCTACCCACGCCAATTCCCAGTCGGTGTCACAATATATTACAGTAGTATTATCATCAAGGATTTCTTGCTCATATGTCGTGGCAAAACCAAAAGGAATGGAAACCCCAACAGTTATCAAGAGGATGATAACCAGCAGTAGAGAGACTTTCTTGCGAGTCCACCTTCCTATCGACTTGAGGGGATGACACAAGACAGCATAACGCTCAACTCCCACCAACAAAAAAATCAAAGTTGGACAGACCATACCTGCTCTATTAATGGAGTTGAGAAATATGCCTGGAAAACAAACAGGAAAATAATTAATGTTTATATAATTTAAGATCTACAACATAGAGAGTTAAACCAGAGTAACAATGTGATAGCTAGCCAGTGGTCACATGTAAGTGCTGAAAAACGCCCTCTTGTCAACTTACCTGACAAGTCAGGGTTTTATTCGAACTGTTCGTGTAAACGTATAAACAGTAGCAACTTACACGCCTCCTAGAATTATCGTCGTAATATTTGCAATTTTAATGGAAGTACATGTATACGAATTCCCAAATGCATGTATACGGACTTTCAAATGCACTTACAGAAATGTAATCCTAATGCGGAGTCGTCCACATCGTAAAGAATGTGCCACGATTGAATCGGCACGAGAACCAAAACCATCAAGTCAGCCACAGCCAGACATCCCAGACACAGGTTTACTGTAGTATGTAGCTTCCTCACTCGCACTATCAGGCCGATCACTAACGCGTTTCCAACAACTCCAACGAGGATTATGCTACCGAAAATTATAGTAACTATAACCTTTCCATTATTGTCCAACTCCCATATGTCCTCGGTTAATGTAGAGTTGTCACTCATGGTGCTGGTGATAGATATTCCTTCCGAAAGTTCACTCTCAGCAAAATAAGAAAAGTCAACGTGTTCTGCTCCTGAAGGCTTTTAATATATCCTTGCTCCTTAAAAACTGCAAGACAAAGACAGTAAAAGGAACAAAATACATGGACACGTGACGAATACAAAAACAATTGTTTTGAATATTTTCTCTAAATTAGTATGACACCAAACTTACACACAACTACCACCACATAAAGCAAAAGAACAAATGCGAACTATTTTGGCTTTGATACGCAGAATCGCAGAATGGGAAAAACGCATGCACCGGGAAAGCAAGACCTGTACCGGTCGATGACTACACCGAAGTCTACCTGACCACACCCGAATACCGTACAATTAGGGGACACAAGTTAAGTGTGTTGCAAACTACAGCTTTCACACACTTTGTCAAAATCATTTCTGGACTGATTTTTACGTGCTACTCCAGCTACTCTGGCACAAGCAGATCCAGCTTCTGAGCCGGTCGGTATATTTGGCTTAACCGTCGTTCACGCCCACACTTCGCATCGAGAGACGAGTCATCATCCAAAAACTGAACCTTCCGCACGCGCGTGTTGTAATTAGGATAAGTCTCCTTTACTCGCGCAAGAGGCCAATGGCTACGTGGAAGATTTTCGTCAACAACATTAAGATCACGTCTATCCTTGTTCCACTTGGGACAAGGTTTTAAGGTGTGATAATACTCTTTCTTCTAGCGATGCCAAAACTGGTTGGCCAGATATTGAACTCTTTGCCATCGACTCCGACAGTACCCGTCACTTTGCTTAAATTCACATGGAGGAGGCAACAAAGCTCCTGATGGCATAGTAAGGAGAAGATTTGGAGTAAATTGTTTAACTGGCAGGGGATCGTTTAAGTCATGAACAGTGAGGGGACGGCCGTTTACTACTGAGGATGGTTCATACAAAAAGGTTCTAAGTGACTCGTCGCCAAGGCATGTACCAGAGGAGGCCAAAAGTGACGACAACACCGACCGCACCGTCCTTATCTGGCGTTCCCAGACGCCCCTCATATGACTTGCTGCTGGAACATTTGTTTTAAATGCCACATAGTCACATTCCATTGTCAGCAGATTCTCACGCACGCGATCATGATTCATCTCGTCCTCTGATTTGATTTGATTTGATTGATTGGTGTTTTACGCCGTACTCAAGAATATTTCACTTAAACGACGGCGGCCAGCATTATGGTGAGAGGAAACCGGGCAGAGCCCAGGGGAAACCCACGACCATCCTCAGGTTGCTGTCAGACCTTCCCACTTACGGCCGGAGAGGAAGCCAGCATGAGCTGGACTTGATCTCGTCCTCTGCAGCGTGAAGCTCATGTTCTGTGCCAGTAAAGTTTGTGCCTCGGTCTTATGGATCCACGTAATAATATAAACCCTTGAAGCGCGTGAATCAAAGAGTGAGTGCAAAGATCTTTCACTGTCTCTATATGAACGGCCCGCGATGCCATACACGAGAATAAGGCACCGTACCGTTTTTGTTCTTTCCGACCCTCTTTTATAAACCATTTCCCAAAAATGTCAACATCGCTGTACGCAAACGGAGGAGCTGAGTAAAGACGATCGGTGGGTAGATCAGCCACCTTCCGTTCCTCTATGGGCCAACGCAATTTCCCCACACTAAACACAATTGTACACATACGTAGAGACTGCAGAAGTACAACCCACTATCCAAAAACCACTTGACCTTACCTGGTTAACGGTCATCCCACGGCTTTGGTGCTCTATCTCTTCACGGCAATGACGAATTACTCTTTCCGTCGCCTGATGCTTTTGTGGGAGAATCACAGGATGCCAGACAACGCTGGGCAATTTTGAGCAATCTTTGTCCTACTGCCATTAAACCGGTACGACGTTAAACCCTAACCACCACTCAACTCCTCAAGCCGGCCTTATCTAGAAATGAATCCAAGCGGTACAACGTACTGGTACGCTTGAGTGTCTGTTTTCTACTTTTAACAGATCCTCGACCTCTACCTGGCTCACCAATTTCCTGTGAAACTGAGACAGTTACTTCACTGGAGAAGGCCTCGCGATGGACCGCCTACAAAATTTCAGCATCGGCCTGTCTCAAGAGTTTCACAGTGACGGAATCGATATATTGGAGTTGTTTGGTGCTTGATCGAGTGCTTAGTGTAACCCAGTCGCATTGACTACGATTCAACAGAAACCACTTTAGCCACAGACAATATGGTACAGTCCGCTTTCAACGAAAACAATTAGACAAATGAGCTAATCTACCTATATCTGAATGGTGCATCATTAGATGGTACTTGAAACTTGGTATTCCAAAGAAGTGAAAGTCCAGTGATCCTTGCAGATCGGTAAAGAAGATCATCTGCAGATATGCATCTTGAACCATCATCAGCGAGATTCTCGTTTGTTTTAACATGGTGCCACTGGTAGGGAGAAGTGTGCTCTCGGATTTGCGAAACCCGGTTGGCTACAAACACATGAAATCTGTGACTTTCATTAGTTATATAGCCTAACACCACGTTACTATCTGTCCGGGGAACTTCTGTTGGATCCAACACGTAATCTAAGGCACCAAACAGTTCGTTCTGCAAAACAACTAACCCTTACTAAAACAAGTGCTGCCATGAGCTCTAACCTAGTTATCGTTACTGGGTTTAACGGTGTAACACGTAACTTACCCATTATCAACAAGCAGTCTTTTTTCCTGGTTGCAGATGATAGAATGAATAGACCCTATAAGTAAAGAAAGCCTTTATAAGGGCTAAAGTGTAAGTCATACACGGGCTTGGCATCAATGTTTATCTTAACAACGTTGTTGAAAGAACAACGCACTGGCGCAGTGCTTCCGTTTGGCCATTTCCTTTGTGTTGTCCGTCGTCTGTCTGACATTTATTTAAAAAGCATCCAGTCCTTCCTCGGGTGATGATTAGATTCTCGTTTTGTTTTGTGTATCAAAGAGTATTAGCGCAACTAGTTGTTGTGGCGCGTTGAAAACCTTATCAAACACTTTGTTTTTCCCCTTTTGTCTTTTATAATCCATCCCATAAAACAATTATAAAAATCTTGGTGTTCAATTTATTATGTTTAATGATCACGTAAGTGGTAATATCTTGTTAGTCACGCTGAACTTCACTAACACGGAAATAACGTTGGGTTTTTGTTGTTACCGGGAAATATGAGGGATCGCTGTTGTTTATTTTCCGGTTTTCTTGCTAGACAGAAGAAAACCTGCTTGTTGTTGAAGCCGGACGGTGCACGCCAGTGTGTTCACTGCTGGTGATGTCGGATCTGGTCTGTGCAATTACCAAATTCATATGGGCTCTCGCCCTCAGAGTGATCAGAAAATAGGAGTCGGTAGCCGGATATGAGTGCATTTATAATTACCTAATTAAGACGCCAGGACATTATGGGGAAGCGCTTCAGGCCCCTCAAATCCTTGGATGCCTATAATTATTTTATTTCCGGCCATGTCGGAGAATGTAGGTACCACTCTATTGATGGACATGGTTGTCACTGATGTCCCAAAAGATGTGGACTTTCCGCAGATGATGCTGTCAAAGGCTAAAGATTTTATATGTGAATTTGTCATTCCAGAGGTGTGTACTCCTCAGTTGGAGAATGTGGATGTTTGAATTAAACCAAGAAGATGACCAAATTATCTACTGTTCATGCCAGGGACCACCATTAGCCCGAATGATAAAATGTGACACTGGGAACTATGTGAATCAATGGTTCCATTATGACTGTGTCGGGGTAAAACGTAAACTAGATTTAACTAGAAAATCAATGTGTCTATTAATGATATTACTCTGAAGTAGTTCATGTTTTCTAAAACATTTTCGGAGGCAAGCGCAGATTCTAGTGCTGGTAATAGGCGCCCAGTAGTCCAGCAGATGGCGCTGAGGGTAAATACGACCTTGACGGTGAATTACAACAAAGCATTATATTAGTATCAGGTCTGATGTTTGAGGATGTTACCGGGTCTCCATTGGTTGAGTCCTGACATCCCCAAAACGAAATAAAAACTTAACATTTATTTCAATGAAATATCTCGTGTTATATTTTCACTTGCATGGAATTACGTTTCATCGAATATGCATCAAAAACTAGAACAATATTCTGAGCAGGAATGTCCACATTAGAATCTGACACACTAACCACGACACCATAAACCCGTCATTCAACCATGGGCTCAAAATCGTAAGACAACATGGAAGCGAAACATATTTCAATACCATAGTCTTACTTTACCGCCATCTATTGATCGTTGCTTAGGCAGCTATCAGGGTTGTGGCTTGATCACAATAATAAAACCAGAGTTCAGGACCCTGTTTTACAAAAGAGACGCTAGTTACGCCTTTTGCAGATGTATGTTAAATCACAGGAACTTACGCCCAGTCGTATGTATGAGGGCGCAACTCCATAGTTTAAGCTTACAACCAGCGTAAATTTACGTCAGTTTTGTAAAACAGGGCCCAGGATTGTAACTTAAGAACTAAGAACAATTTTTCATCTCTTAGAAAGCTTATTAATACTTACGGCTCTAATTAATATTTCCAACAGTTAATTGCTTTTTTGTTTGTGTCTCGACACACTTCACTTCAATGGAGGTTTTCAGGAGTGATAGAATGTTACAGTCGGTAGATCTTCAAAAGTTGTGTTATGGCGCACATTATATTTGTTGACGGTGACTAAAATGAAAGAACGTTTTACTAAAAATCATCAATTTTAGTTGTTAAACTTTGCATAAATGTTGTATTTTAACTGTAAGGATTGACATCAAGTTTTGGTTGATTCATCAAAATATGAATGCGAAAACCTCTGTGCAAACTTTTGTATGAACCCCTTCGCGTTTTTACATTTACACTTCGATGAACCTAACAAAACTTGATGACAATTCTTAAATATCATCAGTATTCACTTAATTAATCTAATCTTAACAAATTTGTAACAGCTGAGCAGATTTCAACAATGTCACTAGTTAAACGAGAAAGGGAAAGTAGAATTATTTCTTTCAAGATTTTGAAATTCGTTAGCCCGTTCTACATGAATTCGCAAACAGGAAAAATCTGTCGAGCATTTTGGACAACTCGACCAGGTAGTTGTTTGCGCCCAGCAATGAAAGAGGGGAACAAATGTAGCACCACGCACAGCAAGTTCTTGAGACATTCGAAATCCTGTGTCAGTCATCACCATGTCACCATACTCAATTTTATCGTAAAAGTCATAGTGACTTGCAACTTCAACATCTGAGAAACGAAACAGTCCCATAGAGAGTAATTCCCACTAGAAATTTCAGTGTACGATGGTGCTTATAGTTACTCCAGGTTTTAGCACGGGCTTTCAGATTATATGGTCTCTTTGTAAAAATTATGGCAGGAATACAGTAATTACTAACTTTTAACATAGGGGCAGAAGAAATACAAAACCTGTACCCGAAATCTATTTTCTTATGTCCAAGGCGAAGCTTCATCATCGTCAACAGAATCTGATCTGCTTTAGAAATGGATTTCAAATCAATAATAAATAGGCCAAATAGACAAACAACAAAAACAAATAAACCAACATTAGCTATGCCATGGGATAAAGATTTTCGTGGGATAAGGATTTCCAAAGGATAAGTGTCCAAACAGAATTCACGCTGTCGGAGAAAACCAATCGTCAACCTGAATATAATAATGGTATGTCAGAGTGATTAAGATATTGTCGGAACAGACAGAGTTCGGTTCACCGTTTTACGTCTTTTACAAAACACTTCTTTAAAACCGTTCCGGAAATTGTCTGACATTAGGAAATAAATAACCGGGTTCAACGCGTTGTTGATGTATGCCACTATTCGCGCAGACCAGTTGATGATGGCAAGTGATTTCTCATCCAGCGAAGTAGTCGCATCCGCGTCATAAATATCCACAAAAATGTAAACTTTGAATGGCAGAAGGCAGATAACAAAAACACCGATTACAACCACCAGCATTTTAACGACTTTAGAACGAGACTTGGATGCCCCTCTTGTACCGGCTCCTTGATTATCACTTTGTGGTATCCGTTTGTTCAAAGTGATGATCATCTTACCGTACAGCAAGAACAACAGAAGAATTGGCAAGAAAAAGAGAACACCAATTACGGCAGTTTCATAAGGCTCTACCCACACCAATTTCCAGTCGGTGTAACAATATATTACTGTAGTATTATCATAAAGGATTTCTTGCTCATATTTCGTGGCAAATCCAAAAGGAATGGAAACCCCAACAGTGATCAACAGGATGATAACCAGCAGTAGAGAGACTTTCTTGCGAGTCCACCTTCCTATCGACTTGAGGGGATGACACAAAACAGCATAACGCTCAACTCCCATCAGCAAAAAAATCAAAGTTGGACAGACCGTACCTGCTCTATTAATGGAGTTGAGAAATATGCCTGGAAGGAAAACAAGAAAATAATTAATGTTAATATAACTAAAGACCTACAGCATAGAGAGTTAAACCAGAACAACAGTGTGATAGCTGGGCAATGGTCACATGTAAGTGCTGAAAAACGCCCCCTTGTCAACTTACCTCAGTCAGGGTTTTACTTGAACTGTTCGTGTAAATGTATAAACAGTAGCAACTTACACACCATCTAGCACGATGGGTTAAGCAGAATTAGGTTAAAAAAAATGCAGCGAAGCAAATTACAATTTATTAGGCGCAACTGATCTACAATTGCGCAGAATGCATTAAAAGAGTCCAAAAGGGGCCAGGCCCCTGGGATACTTAGTCAACCAGCAGAATCTTGGTATCTACGTCTCTGAGAAGACAGCAGATGTGTTAAACCCCCAAATCGTCTGCAGAGCAAAAGTAAAAAAAAATGGACCATTCACAACCCAAGTCTATGCAAGATAATTTTTATTCCAAAGAAGGTTAAGTAATTACTAAACTATCTCTGGTGTAATCTTGTATTTGATCACATCTAGAGCGTGGATACTGACAAAGTGGGAAAACTCCATACGTTGTTTAATACAGTTTGAGGTTTAGCATTATGTGTAACATAATTAGTAATGGAATCTCGTTTGAGCTATTGATAGATATAGCTAAGATAAGTTTACGAATAACAAAAAATTTGTTACATGTATCTTGTACCATGTAGCATGTCAGCTTTGGTGTGTAGCTTTCTGTGTAAATATATATGTGCCTGTTACCATTGTCTGCTATACTCTCTTAATATCATTGTATCTAAAACCGAGAAGTAAATAAAATAAGTATCACCGCCATAATAGTTGCAATTTTAATGGGAGTACATGTATACGAATTCCCAAATGCATGTATACGGACTTTCAAATGCACTTACAGAAATGTAATCCTAAGGTGGAGTCGTCCACATTGTAAAGAATGTGCCACGATTGAATCGGCACGAAAACCAAGACCATCAAGTCAGCCACAGCCAAACATCCCAGACACAGGTTTACTGTAGTATGTAGTTTCCTTACTCCCACTATCAGGCCGATCACTAACGCGTTTCCAACAACTCCAACGAGGATTATGCTACCGAAAATCATAGTAACTATAACCCGTCCGTTATGGTCAAAATGCCATATGTCCTCGGTTAATGTAGAGTTGTTACTCATGGTGCTGTGGATACGTATTTGATCCGGAAGGTCACTATCAGCAAGTGTATACTCGGTTGATTAAATGCGATTTATACCGGTAAATAGCTATGTAGGCCTGGTATTGAATTATTTATGTGCCAGTAGGAAAAAAAAATTAAAAATTAATGACGGTTTCATTTCAACTAGAACGCTTTAATTAATTGTTTTCATTGCATAGCACAGTAACAAAATAAAAAATCAGACAGCTCGACTAGAGGAATTTAGGAAATTCTTGATATGATTGGTGTTTTTCGCCGTACTCAAGAATATTTCACTCATATGACAGCGGCCATCATTATGGTGGAAAGATGCGGGCTGTTATCCGCATACCACAGGACATAACACACGGATCTAACAAATACTATAAGGAGAAATGTACATGTACACGTTAGGGCTAAATCCTGTGTGTTATGTGACGATTTCAATTCAAGTAATAAATTATTACCGTTAAAAATTAACGTATCATGGTTATTCCATCAAGTGCCTTCACTCTATATTTCTACAGTCTTACAGAGCATAATTCTCTTGTAAGTAAATACGGAGAGATGAGTGTTCAGAATCTCTGGCATTCTGCTTAACAAGTCTGTCCAATTCCGTTCAACCCGGTGCTAGGGGCTGTGTAATCAATCAAACCGCAACTGAGATACATATTTGTCCAGTTCATGCTGACTTCCTAACGCCTTTCCAAAATCACTGAAATCCCTCTAGACTATATTTTAGTGTTCACCTAACACCATTGCTTAGAGTATGCATATGCTAATACCACATCTAATACCACTTCTGCTAATACCACTTCTCTGAAGCTTATAAGGACGCATTGATTTTCCTTACTATATATATATATCGTAAATTCGTCAACTGCAATCAAAAAATAAACATTTTCCATAAGATTGAGCGGTACGGCTCTCTACCGCAACATGCACCTACTATGATCACCATTTGTTTAAGCTAAAGCTGTTGGAAGTGATATCATAACACTTGCTTGCCTTGGTAACCAAGAAGCAAAACTTTTTTTCAGTTTTATCTTGTCTGTTATCCATAAGGTATAGATACACCAACGACGAGCAACAAGGTTATGACCTACGGTGGGTCAACTTTCTTGTATGTCCACCATATTAACGTTCTTAGTGGTTGGCACAACATCCTATAACGCTCAACAGCATGCTGAGTAATTCACATCACTGTGTTTTTTGGGGGTTTTTTTTGTTTTTTTTTTGTCTGAAATGCTTAAGACGTGAGGCTAGGGGGCATGTAAATTGCTACTATTTATGCCTTAACCTGAACAGTTAGAATAAAATCTTGACTGAGGTAAACTGACAATAGGCCGTATTTCACCGGTTGCCTGTGACCGTTTGCCAGCTATCACACGTTGCTCTGGTTTTACCCTCTATATCGTAGGCCTTTAATTGTATTGTATTTCTGTGTAAACCAAGATTCCGCTGTTGGACTGAGCATCCCCGAGGTCTGATCCCTTTGCATTGTTTTAATGTTATTGTATGTTAAATGTGATGACAACTCATCATTATGGTAGTTCTGGACCAGTCAGATAAATTGCGATTAACATCAACGCATGTGTGTACCTAATTCTGTTTAAGCCATGGTGCTTGGAGGCGTGTAAATTGCTACTGTTTATGCATTTACATGAACAGTTAGAATACAACCCTGACTGGGGTAATTGACAAGAGAGTGTATTTCACTGGTTATTTGTAACCATTTGCCAGCTATTACATTGTCGTAGCTGCTCTGGTTTTACTCTCTGTTGTGTATGTCTCTAATTATATTACAACACATAATAGTGTGGACATCAGATGATATGAAGTGAAACTCTGGGAGTTGAAATCACAACTCAAGTATTTCAACATTGTCATCCTCAGAAAATTTCCCATATTTACAAATGCGCAAACATATATATACTCTTAAAACTAAAGTGTTATATTCAACACTGTCACGAACAGTGACTGCACTTATACGAGCTAATGAAAAACAAAGTGTAAAGTAACAATAACTGCAAAAGTAACAAGTGCTGCAAGTCGTTTCATGACTTCCAGTTACTCCTCACACCTCGTTTTTGGCTTTTGTTTCAGTGGAGTTCAGTTTTACCTCTGACCGATGCTTGGAATTGTCGACAGGAGCACAGCTTTGTGTGAGTTTGTCAAATTCTAATTGTTCTTTAAACTATAATGGCTGAAGGGTTTCATTACGTGGGTCACACCAGGATTTGAACTCGGGTTTCAGCAGCCGAAGTCCAGTGCTCCACAAAAAACTGAGCTAAATTGAAATTTCGAATATCCACTGCCAGTATAGGCACGGAAAAACTGCTTTCGTTAGGCTATTGATATACCGTTACCGACATAGAGCAAATATCAAAACCAGACTTTAACCAATATTGAAGGCAGAATGAAGGCAGCATGGGATAGCTCAGGTGACTTACTGACAACTTCAGCGAGAAACAGTACGTTCTCCTTTGCTTAAGTAGGGTCTTACCCAATTGAACTCTGCACAGTTCATTATCAGAGTTGTATTTCTTAGCTGAAAGGACGGCCCCATATACGCTGGAGGTCTATTATTGTCACCAACACTGACTTCCGTAGGAGCGATGATTTTCGTGCTAATTCGGCTTTATCACTGGTAAAACTGATGGAAAGTTAAACTGGATTTTTTTTAGTAGTTGTAAACCAGTGACGTATTATACATTACAGTTTACACCACTGCATTTTCTTTTACGTGGTGCTAGGGTTTGCTAGCACTAGATGGTATATTGACAAGAGGCTGCGTTTCACCGTTTATGTGTGACCATTTGCCAGCTATCACACGGTCGTCACGGCTCTGGTTTTACTCTCAGTTATACTGGACTAAGCATCCCAGAGGCATGGCCTCTTTGCTTTGTTTTAATATGGTGACAACAAAGCATTTTGGGCAAATCTAGGCCAGTAATGTCTAATATATTGCAGTTAACATGACTGCTTTGTTTTTTACCTAATTTTGATTAAGCCATGGTGCTGGGGGTCGATTTCGCTGGGGGTTAATTTGCAATTGTTTCAGCAATTTGAAGAATAGTCAGAGTGAGCCCTGACTGAGGTAAAATTGACAAGAGGTCGTATTTCACCACTTACGTGTGACAATTTGCCAGAAATCACACTGTTCATAGATGCTGTAATTGTATAACATACATCTTCGTGTTCACCTTAAATATTCATCCTCAGAATTCAACCATTCTCGTTTTAATGACATCATTTGTTGGGAGCCTCCAAAGTTTTCCATAAATTATAGAATAGGGAGTACGACTAATACTGAGTAAAACATCACGTAAAATATCAAGGTAAATTTTTTTCAAAAAATCAGTATTTTCATAGCCCCAGATTTTACTATTACAAGCAAATCGGTTCATTGAACATAATAAGCTGTAGATTGATGTGAATACCAGTATGGCATGTTTGGCAAATTCTGTAATTATACCATACTTGCATTGGGCCTCACTATATTGAGTTGCAATGGCCCTAACTATGTATAACATGCACCGTCCCTACAGGTAGCTATATGTCCCTTGTACGGATCCTTGCACTGACCCTAGCTACATGCCCCTCTTAAGGATCCTTGCGCTCACCCTAGCTATATGTCCCTTGCACGGACCGTTGCACTGACCCTAGCTATATGTCCCTAGCATGGATCCTTGCGCTGATCCTGACTATATTTCCTTGCACTGACCGTAGCTACATATTTATTGCATGGATCCTTGCACTGACCCTAACCATATGTCCCTTACACGGATCCTCGCACTGATCCTGACTAAATATTCTTACATTCATTTCGTTGTAAGAAATATTATACTTTCACTGACCGTAACCATATTTCCCTTGCACGGATACGCGCACTGATCCTGACTCAATATTGTTATATTCAGCGCAAATTGAACCACAAAAAAAACATATGTAAAAAGCATCTCGTTGTAAGAAATATGATTAGCACTGTCGTGTACACAAGAAACTAAATTAAGCGAAAACATGAATGTAAAATTAAACGAATTTAGCGATATATTTGAAAATCAAAACCAATATACAGATTTACAAGATGTTGTATTTGGATGTAAGGTTCGATGTAACAAGCTGTTTTAGTCATAAGTATAAGCTGTTTTAATTACAATGTGTACAGTAATAATAGGTAAGAAAACCAAAACCATCAGACAGCTACAGCTAAGCAGGAATCTAAACTATCGAGGCACACACAGCTAAACATGAAACAAACCATCATATCACACACAGCTAAACATCAACTAAAACCATCAAGTCAGCCAGAGATAAACATCAACCAAAACCATCAAGTCAGCCAGAGATAAACATCAACCAAAACCATCAAGTCAGTCACAGCTAAACATGAATCAAAACCATCAAGTCAGTCAGAGATAAACCTAAACCCAAACCATCAGGTCAGCCAGAGATAAACCTGAACCAAAACCATCAGGTCAGCCACAGCGAAACATGAACCAAACCATCAAGTCAGCCAGAGATAAACATGAACCAAAACCATCAAGTCAGTCACAGCTAAACATGAATCAAAACCATCAAGTCAGTCAGAGATAAACCTAAACCCAAACCATCAGGTCAGCCAGAGATAAACCTGAACCAAAACCATCAAGTCAGCCAGAGATAAACATGAACCAAAACCAAGTCAGCCAGAGATAAACATAAACCAAAACAATCAGGTCAGCCACAGCGAAACATGAACCAAACCATCAAGTCAGCCAGAGATAAACATAAACCAAAACCATCAAGTCAGCCAGACATAAACCTAAATCAAAACCATCAAGTCAAGGAGAGATAAACATGAACCAAACCCATCAAGTCAAGGAGAGATAAACCTGAACCCAAACCATCAGGTCAGCCAGAGATAAACCTGAACCAAAATCATCAAGTCAGCCAGAGATAAACATGAACCAAAACCATCAAGTCAGCCACAGCTATTTCTGAATCAAAACCATCAAGTCAGCCAGAGATAAACACGAACCAAACCATCAAATCAGCCATAGAGAAACATGAACCAAAACCATCAAGTCAGCCAGAGATAAACATGCCAGACACAGGGTCATCGTAGAATGTAGCTTATTCACCAGCGCTATGAGAGCAGTCAGTAACACGTTTCCAACAATTCCAATGACGAGGATGCCACCAAATATTAGAGAAACTAACTATAACTCGTCATGTCTGGTCCACCTTCCAGGTGCCAGTAGTATCGCTCGGGTTGTCACTCATGCTGTTAGCCTTACATGTACACTGCACAAGCTAATAGCTTGCAAAGGCACTTCAATGCGATAACTCAAACCCACCTTGGTATATGTTTATTCGACATTGAATTTTGACATGCCTTAATCTGGAGGACATGTTGTCGTGGCAGCTCATGATGTTACTCTCCATGTTGTAAGCATATTGAAGACTCATTGGCTACTGTACACGTACGTTGTAATGAACAGTTTTCATTTCATTAGGGACAGTTAAGCTTCTATGTAACATGAGAGAGCTTTTCGTTGTAAAATTCGGATAAGCATTAAACCGAAACGTTTGGCAAGATACGCTCCCTGCATTAATGGACATATTGCGCAGATAGAGTATGTTTGTTATCAACCCTAATCTGAGATAGGTTTTGTAGATCTTATGTCTCATGTGGGCTTAAATATAAGAGACAATAGCCTTTATTTTATTGTCATAAATTATTAATTGAGTTCATGAGTGTTTTATGTCGTAGTAATCAATACATCCATTATAGGATACGGTCTGATTTGTTAAAAGTTCATTGTTTTCACCTGGAGGCACCTATGTTTCACCTATATATCTAATTGCCACTGCTGTACTCTAACGTCCGCTTGGATGACGGCTGTTACACAAATGTCTGTTTTGAGGCATAGATGATTACATATGTAACACGGGTATTTTATAGAACCATGGTTTCTTCCTCAAGAACCAGTACAACATGTATTTATTCCGTTTAACGACTCATATTTTCAGAGACGCACGTGTCGAATCAGCAGATGGTCGACCGTCAGTGCAAAATGGATACAACATGGCAAACATCACATGTAAACAAAAACAGGGACATAAATATATACTTTATATGAAAAGATGAGGATATTTAATCCTGCTGTGATTACAAATATTACCACAGGCATTGTGGCACTCATATTCGCCTTGGTGCAGAAAAGGCCCTAGTTTCAGAAGCGGAAGTACATGGGAGCCTAAAGCAGTACTTTGATACAGGCAGAAGACAGCTCGTAAACGTGCCCATTGCTAATATTTATCAGCTCCCAGAATTGTTGGCCGCAGGTCTCTGTGATCAAGCGTTTTGCCAGAGTGGGTGGCATTACCATTAAAGAGGTTATTCCGGTTGAATATAGTCATAGATTACGGTAATTACCCATGCAGTGAAATAACTGATTGTCAGTTGCAGTCAGCTTGGTAAAGCCTTCATGTTACATGGATATAATTCTCTACAATCCACAAGAATATCAAACATTTTATTGGTCAGCAAAATTTGACAGCCTGAGACAGGGTCCAACCCCAACGACACGAAAACAACGCAATGAAACAACCTAAACAGTGTCCAAGCCACAGTTCACAATCCCCGCAAAAGTGAGTTTCCGGGAGTAAAGAAGAATAGCATCTCAACATTCATGGGAAGCTTGTCGTAAAAGATGATTAACCCAGAATCTATAGGTCGAAACAGACATTCGTATACCTGTACCAGCCATAAACCAAGATAGACGTTCCGGCCAATAATCCAAAGGTCATTTCCCAAAATAGGACGGAATCACGCAAATAATGTTGAAAAGAGGCAAGGTATGACCTGGGCGAATGTCATCTCCAGCAAATCAGCTGTGTGTCTTTTGAAACATAATTTTGTTCTCCGCCGATATAGCATAAAAGCTAGCAATTTTGTATAAAACCTATGTTTAATATGATTTTTGAATTTTGCTGATTTTATCTCCAACGAAAAGGCTGGCCACCGTCATACATAAGTAAAACACCAATCAAATAGATAAATAAATTTTGTCTAATGAGTTCACGAATAATGTCCAAACCTTCCTACTCTGACGTGAATCCCTACGTGAATCCCTACATTTTTCTTCAATTATTTATTTAGTTCACGTTTTATGCCAAGTACCGATTTATGTATGAAGTTTCACTGTGTTATATAAGCCCACCTTATTTACATGTACCACAGAATCCTCGGCGCGCGTGTAAATCTGAGCATATGTACTACAGAACCCCTGGAATACGTGCAAGTCTGAGCCTATATGTAACAGAATCCCCGGCATACGTCTAAGCCTGAGCCAGATACCACAAGAATCCCCGCCATGCGTGTAAGTCTGATCCTATATACAACAGAATCCCCGGCATGCGTGCAAATCTGAGCCTATATACAACAGAATCCCCGGCATACGTGTAAGCTTGAGACTATACACCACAGAATCCCCGGCATGCGTGTAAGTCTGAGCCTATATACAACAGAATCCCCGACATGCATGTAAATCTGAGTCTATATACCACAGAATTTCCGGCCTACGTGTAAGTCTGAGCCTATGTACCACAGAAACCCCGGCATAAGTGCAAGTCTGAGCCTATATATAACAGAATCCCCGGCATACGTCTAAGCCTGAGCCTATGTACCGCAAGAATCTCCGCCATGAGTGTAAGTCTGAGCCTATATACAACAGAATTCCCGGTATACGTGTAAGCCTGAGCCTATATACCACAAGGAACTCCGGCATACGTGTAAGTCTGAGTGTATATACCACAGAATCCCCGGCATGCGTGTAAGTCCGAGCCTATATACAACAGAATTCCCGCCATGCGTGTAAGCTTGAGACTATACACCACAGAATCCCCGGCATGCGTGTAAGTCTGAGCCTATATACAACAGAATCCCCGACATGCATGTAAATCTGAGTCTATATACCACAGAATTTCCGGCCTACGTGTAAGTCTGAACCGATGTACCACAGAACCTCGGGCATAAGTGCAAGTCTGAGCCTATATATAACAGAATCCCCGCCATGCGTGTAAGTCTGAGCCTATATACCACAAGAATCCCCGCCATGAGTGTAAGTCTGAGCCTATATACAACAGAATCCCCGCCATGCATGTAAGTCTAAGCTTATATACCACAAGAATCTCCGGCATGCGTGTAAGTCTGAGCCTATGTATAACAGAATCCCCGGCATGCGTGTAAGTCTAAGCCTATATACCACAAGAATCTCCGGCATGCGTGTAAGTCTAAGCCTATATACAACAGAATCCCCGGCATGCGTGTAAGTCTGAGACTATACACCACAGAATCCCCGCATGCATCTAAATCTGAGCATATATACCACAAGAATCCCCTTCATACGTGTAAGCCTGAGCCTATATACCACAAGAATCCCCGGCATACGTGTAAAACTGAGCTTATATACCACAAAAATCCCCGGCATGCGTGTAAATCTGAGCCTACATACAACAGAATCCCCTTCATACGTGTAAATTTGACCCTATACACTAAAGAATGCAGGAGTTAACCATTAGATGATGAACTGCGGTTTACCCTGCCATGTATTCATTACAAAGATCCGTCATTGAATTATTTCTGCACCAATGAGCAGAGTTTTAAACAATCAATGATTACTCTGTACAAAATTTTGGTATATTTACGGTGCAAATCAAAGCAAACTGTGAAAGTTAAAATGGCTGTAGAATTTTTACATAAACATTATTGCAGCATGTCGCGTACGTCAACAAAAAATGGGGTAAATATGCGGGTATGGATAATTTACAAAGCAGTTGTAAATCTACATATATATACTGTTAAATTATACAATTAAAATTCGCGCATATCAGACCAGCACAAATATTAGTAAAATTTGAACGTTAAACACCAATGTATAATTGCAGCAGGTCATGTAAACTTACAAATAACTTGTCATATGTATGTACAGGCCTACTGCCTATATGTACATACGGTAGGCCTATATGTACAGGCCTACCGTATAGTATTACAGTAACATTAATGATATAACAAGAGCACTGTGTACATTTAAGTGTAAATTTAAGTTAATAGGGGCGATGTTTTTAAGCCATAAACATATATACAGTTTAGGACTATTAGACCTAATAGGGGCGATGTTTTTAAGCCATAAACAGATATACAGTTTAGGACTATTAGACCTAATAGGGGCGATGTTTTTAAGCCATAAACATATATACAGTTTAGGACTATCAGACCTAATAGGGGCAATGTTTTTAAGCCATAAACATATATACAGTTTAGGACTATTAGACCTAATAGGGGCGATGTTTTTAAGCCATAAACATATATACAGTTTAGGACTATTAGGGCTATAGACTAGTGTACTATAATTTCTTACTGACGCATTTCTTATAATGGATAACAAATACGGATCTTTATTAACTGCATGGTGACGTTCAATATAGATATAACACTGTTACTAAACCAATTAGATTTTTGGTTGTTGCTTAAGGTCATACTCAAGAATATTTCACTTCTATCATGACTGAGAACAAGGTGTGACCAGTGATCGAAACGTGAGCGCCTGTTAACCACGTCGCCACAACCCTCTCCTGTCTTAGGTTTGATAACGGTGTTGTATATGTAGAAAGATATCTGCGAGGCTTATATGACCGGGTAGCCTGTGCAGAAAGCTGGTTTAAGTTTCCTGTTTATCATTGTTTTTCATCACTGATTTTCGGCTAGGAAGGGCGGATTTTTTTTTAACACCGGTACTGATGTTACATTGGTAGACCCTATATCACCTAAACCTTTGTGTGTATACCACAAGGCCAATGTGGATGTACACAATAAAATGAGAAGTTTGTTGCACTTATAGATATTGACCATTCACTCCCACAAACATAGAACAACGTTTCATTTGTCGATACCTATAAAGTAGAATGACATTTTACTGATTTGTGTTACTTATAATTCTACTTCCGGTATTACTAAAAAAATTTCAATTTTTTTCTCAGATATTTGGTGTCCAAACCAAGTTTACTTTCCATATAATTTTAATATTCAAAGAACAATTAAAATAATTTTTATCCTATAAGAATGGCAGCTTGAATTTATCCATCCTGGCCAAATTGATGGTCAAAACACCTTGTCAATACTAGTGATAATACAACAGTTTAAAGCATAAATCAGCATTTATATAGTTGTAAATAGGCTCTGTGTCATTTTACTTCAAATCTGGTAGGCTATACCCTGACCGAGCGAGCAGTACGGAAGCAACAAAACAAAGATCAAATAAGTGTCACTCATGCAGACGAGTCTATAGCGGGCATTGATTTCCGTACGTGAATGCTGTATGGAGAAGTGAACAAAACTCAGAAATAAATCAATGTTTAATGGGTTACAAACGGAGTTAATCCGGTTGCAAGGATGAAACACACACTGGCCATGTAATCCGATCCCCTTCAGGGTTAAACACAGATGGGGAGTCTTCGTTCGACAATGAATGACAAGATCCCTCAAAACGAGATGCGATAAATCCTGAATAACATGTCCAATTCACGCCTAAATGAGGCTGTTGGGAAATGCATAAATTAGAGAACACCAGCTGGATTCTTTAAGGTAAATGGAGCTAATGACGGGATGAGACGCACAGTGGGGGTTGTTATCCTCGCACATCAAAGGTACGGAGGAATGAGACGCACGTTTGGAGATTGGACACAGGGGGTTAAAGCTTGAATGGAACAGTATGACGAACTTGTATCTTCTTGTATATTTTATGTGTGAGGAATTATTAAATTTTAACAAGGATGGTAGAGCTCTATAATAGGTGTAGAAATGCGTTCATGACATTTTTCAGACTGTTGGATTCGGATTCACTGTGCTCCGTCCAATTGGTTTAACCTGTATGGAAGAGTTTGCTTTTTCCAACAATGTCACTGCTAAGAGTGCAAGTTGGGATATTTTCTACCTTCAGGAAAAATGTTCTCAATGCATAATGGTAAAGTTTACTATTTATTCTAAATTCCTTTCGCTTAAGCACGTGTCTTCGGGTAAATATGCGCCAAATCTCCAACCGTTATTTTGAAAAGTAAGAAGTATTTCCACCACACAACAGTTTCAGGAACCGAAAGAGAGCAAATGAGCCAAATGTGTAGAGGAGCCACATGTGTGACAAAATTCGTCATTAACATACAAAAATATATCATATAGGTCTACAATAGAGCAGCAGGGCCTGTGTGATGTTTGACAAATGGTCACACTTCAACGGTGAAATATGGCCTCTTGTTGGGAATGCTTCTGTGGCCTAATGTTAAACGATGGGCTCGACAGCGGAACTTTGGCAATCAATGATGAGTTTACAGCGGAACTTTGGCAATCAATGATGAGTTTAGAGCGAGTAAACATAACTGGTTAGCCCGGTGCCCGCTTATATTTATTTATCTATTTGATTGGTGTTTTACGCCGTACTCAAGAATATTTCACTTATGCGACTGCGGCCAGTATTATGGTGGGAGGAAACCGGGTATATATATATATATATATATATATATATATATATATATATATATATATATATATATATATATATATATATATATATATATATTAGACGTCGCTGGTCTAGAATTTAATTCATCTGCATTCTAATTTTTATCAAGATCAGCCTCCTTTTGTCAAAAATTGTAGTGCAGCATTATCTTTGTGTTTTATTTTAACCCTTCTGAGCATAGTGAAATGTGTTTAAAACCTCATCCCCACGGCAAGCAGGTGTTGCTTTTCGCTGATATAATGACAATCAGTTTGATAATCGGAAGTACCATAAGTACCCGCGGTAATTAAACCACCGATCTTTGGAACGTTATCGACGAACTTTCCCACGTTTGACCTATAGGCCACACATATGCACACCATACTGGCGGGAGACAACTGGAACTGAGTAAACGGCCATATGAGCGTTGACGAACCTTTAAAGTCTCTTAGCCTGTAATTTTAGAGAGAGCAGGGGGAATGAACAACTTTTCGCTCCCATCCAAATCTTAAATCAGCACTCCAGTTTCATATATCATGTATTTGCAGTTACTTATATCATAATGCATAAACTAGGAAGAAGATACAACAACAACACAGATTGGTCGGATATTTGGCGTTTGCACATTTTTACAAAATGCTATGATTTGTAATGTAAAGACACGCAAAGAATTGGAAGACTGGGCCAAGTAAGATATTATTACATGTTTCAATGGATGCATTCGATGATATGAGAGATCAGTTTAGAAGGATGGTTGGGCGACAGAAAGCAGTTGGGTAGGCACAAGTATAACGTATTTAGTCAGATATACGTTACTGATTTTTTTCACCTTAACAGCGTATATCGTAGGTTTTGCTTCGTAACACCTTATTTTACGGCTACAAAAATAGGCAGCTTCTGAGTGACAGAAAACGACAGAAAGTCAAATCCGAGACGCTGTAAAGTAAAGAGAATGTAGAAATGCCCCAGGGGAGGCGATGCAACAGAATAGCACTGTGAGGGGGAAGTAAGCAAGGCTGGGCAGGCGAATGGTTAATCGTCCTGCTAAGACGTTCTGACTTCTTCCTCACACGTGGTTAGCGTGTAGGAACCCCCGGCTGCAACAAAACCACATGTAGAGGAGACGCTTTACACCGCGGCCGGGCGCTCGCCTCCAGCTTTCGTTCCCAAGTGTGCTGTCTGTCCCGCAGAAGGTCTAGGGCTGGTCAATGGACGGTCGCTAAAGCGATTGTCACAGTGAGGACAGTTTGGAAGAAGGCAAGGCTAGCCTCATGGTTTCTCAGCAATACCTCGCGTGGCTTGGAAAAGCGATTCTTTACTTCGCCCTCCTCCAACAGTCAACAGCGATCGAAGCTTCACCACCGAGTACTACTGTTGTGGTAAACCCAGTAAGTCGTTTTCTTTTAGGCTCAAGAACTTTCACAAACTGGTAGCATTATCTGAGAAACATACTTTCCGAGACTGACAGTTTTGTTAAATAATCGCCTCTCTAATAAATAACGGCCATTTTTCAAAAATGTCATCATTGGAAGCTTTATCGTTTATTGCGTTAAGAGAACGACATATTTGTCATATTCATACTTCTGTAATTTACAAATGTCGATAATTTTTAGAAAACATTTCAGGAAAATAATTTGCCAAACATCCCATACAATCTGTTTTCAATTTAACTCGAGCTGAGGAATTCTTTTCTGTGTCGTTGTATAATTTGGAATTCTGCGCGTATTTCCTCCGGTTAATTCCCCCACAAACAAAAACATCTTGCCATCTATCAATGCATACTGGTAAAGCTATATAATTCTACCTACACCTTGACAGTCTTCAAATATAAAAGGGGTGCCTTCCACCGTAAGCGGTGGTTTCCTTCCACCGTAATGCTGGCCGCCGTCGTATAATATAAACGGGGAAAGACCTACCAAATAAATAAATAAATGAATCTAATTTGCAAGATTAACAGGTAAACTGAAAGGAAATCGGATTTCACCGGCTGCTTGTGACCATTTGCCAATTATTCTTACTGCCTTGAAACGTTAAGTATGACGTAAAACCTCAAACATTCATTCATTCATTCTTCCTGTCCTGGCTGCTCTGGTTTTATTCTGTATTGGGTGGTATTTTATATTATATCTATTATATAAAAAAGGTTGTTCTTCAGAATGTAAGCAAAGTGAAAAAACAGAAGCCATGTCCCGCATTCAAAACTGTATCTTTTCCAACACTTCTGAACAAATAATGTTCGATTTACACAAAATAAAAACTGGACGCCAGTAATACACAGTAAGCTCCCAGAAAAGCACAAATAGCAAGAATTTCTAATAAGATAAGCTTGGTATTACACATTTATGGTGTGGACTTAGTGCCAGTCGGACAGATTTGGCCGTGCATACAGTGGTGAATGGATTACTGTGTAATGTTTCACGAGACATAATTTGCAGTCTCCTACATGGCCGCTTATAAGAGCCGAGTCTGTTCTCGTTGTGCTTGGTTAGAGGAGGACCCGATAGTCTCTGTTGGTGACAAGGGTTGGGTTTCAGTCAGGGCTGTAGATGAAGCCAAATGGTTAACCGCCTCACGAGCTCACAGTCAGGGGTAATGGGGTGCAGATGTCCGGGTCACAGGGAGGTGACTGAAACTGTTCGGATAGGCCTCATGCTTCTGTTCTTTGTCGTCACAAAGCTTCTCGCACAGAATGGAAGGGAATGTACTAGTTGAGATATGAGTTACGCTGATCTCTCCATTCGTGCATATAACTTTTTGTCTTAACACTTGCATTGTACTGTACTAGAAGACTCACGAGTTAACAGTAAATCCCTGCAGTCTCTGGTATGTCTGTCAATCACAACGTTAGCGATATAGGCTTTCTACAGCGGTGAATTCATCATGGAGCGTAAGATAAATGTGTAGGCAAAGGGGAATATAAGTTTATAGTAAACACAATGTAGGAGGTCTCTCTATCATTTGTTTTGACCAGTTGTTATTTTTTTTTACCTAATTCTGCTTAAACCATGGTGCTAGGGGATGTGTATCTTACTATTCTTTCAGCCTTCGGCCGTAAGTGGGAAGGTCCTCAGCAACCTGCGGATGGTCGTGGGTTCCCCCCGGGCTCTGCCCGGTTTGCTCCCACCATAATGCTGGCCGCCGTCATACAAGTGAAATATTATTGAGAACGGCGTAAAACACCACTCAAATAAATAAATAAATATTATTCTTTCAGCATATACATGAACAGTTAGAATGACACCCTAATCGAGTTAAAATGACACGTGCCGGGGATTTAACTGGTAAGACGTGTGACCACTGACGTCACGACCTTGGTTTTACCCTCTACATTGTAGTCTTTGATATTTCAATTTTCTTTGTCCAAAGTTCCATCGGAATCAGATAAAGAGAAAATGGTGGGACTACTGCTATCGGCCCTGACTTGATGAAAATACCAAATCATCATTCGTATATCCATTGTTTATTTTATTTTATGTTTTTTTTTTGATTGGTGTTTTACGTCGTACTCAAGAATATTTCACTTCTACGACGGCTGCGAGCATTATGGTGAGACGAAACCAGACAGAGCCCATCCGCAAGATGTTTGCAGACCTTTTCACGTACAGCCATGAGGAAGCCAGCATGAGATGGATTTGAACTCATATCGAACACATTGGTGGTGTACTAATCCCCTTGGCCACGGAGATCATTCGTATATCCATTGAGGATAGTTTCTTTATATATTTATTTAATTATCAATATGTTTGATATATAATGCTGTACAAAAGATTAAATCATTTACACGACAGTGGGTTTGGTTAGTGGGTAGAGGAAAACGGCTGTTCATGAATAGGCAAATCCCAGTGGCAGGATACTGACACTGGACATAAGAATTCCACAGGCTGCTTCCCTGTGATCCCTCACTAAAAGTCCAGACCAATGACACCAATCATAACGCCACTTGCATCTTAAAGTATACTGACGCCGGATATTCATAGCCCAAGTGCAGAATCCTTGTGATAAATTGTCACTAACTTGTTTTTCTCGGGGTCACTCTTAGCGTGATGAACAATTTTTGCCGATGTATATACTGACGCCGAATTTGCCCTTACGCCAAATGAATGGAAGGAAAGGCGAAAAATATGAAATCACTTCACATGAAAATAAATGAATTACATGCTGTAACAAGTGCTTAGGAATTCTTTTCTAGAGACAATTGCACAATTCTAACGCCGGACGTACATCGCAGGTCATGAGCTGTCTTATTGAAAGATCAGACCATGGATACCAGACCTTACGCCACATATTCAGTATACTGACTCCGGACATACATAGTTCAAGGGCAGATACTTTCACAGAAAGACCAGGCAAATGGCTACCGATGTGACGTCACAAAGACTGACCCCTGGTTACTTACTTGTTAAACATTGCTACTTCTGGATAGCAAAGATTGCCACTTGCTGGTTAAAGATAGCTCCATGCTGGGTAAAGATTGCTCCTTGCGGATTATAGATAGCTTAATGCTGAGGAAAGATGACTACATTTTGATTACAGATCGATAGTTGCGTGTTACGGATTGCTGTTTGTTGGTTACAGATTGCTACAGAATATCGTTGGAGTGCCTGGACAGAGTATTCAACGTGCACCAGGTCATGTGGAATAGGCATTAAATTCCGCCAGAGGGCGTGTTTCAGATTTGGGTAAGGATCGCAACCGGTCCGTTCAATGCTTCTTCTCTGATATATCGTGTGGGCACAAAAAAATGGGCCGTACCTTAACACTCAATATCTCCGAAACCCTCTTACATCAGTTTCTTAAACTTCACACACTCAAAAGCCATTATATCCTAAGTGTACAGACCAAATTTCAATTTTATCCTTTAAGATTTCTGTCCATGGGATCAAAATCAAAATAGAGTCAAAAACGCATGTTCCGGACATTTCAGAATGATGTTCTACCTTGTTTTACTTGAAAAGGTGATCAATTCCTTGCCCACCGCAGAGAAAACCATCTTGATTCAGCAAAACTTGTGCCTGTCTGGCAGAAGGGTTTCTCTGACACTAGCGCCAGACCCTTTTTGTCAGACGACACTTGATTGACGCCTATCACACAGGTGCAGCGCGCGCTCTACTCATGACACCTGTCAGGTGACGCAATGTGGGTCACCGGAAGGTGCGTGTTTGAGGCTATGTTTTCATTTTAACCCTGTGTACAGACTACTCAAGCTATGACCCTGAAAATTGGTCAGTATATTAACGAAATCATGCCATTTGAATGTCTAAAATTTAAAAAGGTTTGAACAAAGGATAATGGAGCAATGCAGCATCAAAGTACGGCCCGTTTTTTATGCCCACCCGATATATACCATTCCATGATCAAGACATGACTAGGCTTGTTTACGGAGACGTGAGAGTGACATAGTTGGAAAAAAAATTGTAAACAGAAAAAAATTGTGCACGAGATCCTTGTTAATTCACGACATATCAATTACCTCGTGTTCTCAAGATCTTTATTATGTCGTGCGTACGATTTAATAAAGATCTCGTGGGCACGCCTTAACAAAGATCTCGACCACGACATAGTTGTGCATTTCTATCTGTCAATTATCTCGTGAGCACGACTTATGAAAAAAAAAAAACAACTGACATTTTGAAAGCAAAGTGTTTCTGTGTGTGTTGTTGCTTTTTTTCTATTTAATTCTTTTTTGTTCTAATCATACCACTTTTATGGCTCCGTACTTGTTTTACCGGCCATTCATCCTTTCAAAAAATCTGGAAATGATAATGTACATGATTAGAGAAATAATAATAAACTGTCATGTAAAGTGTATACACACATAAAAACACAAGAAAAAGCAGGAAAACATTTTTAATGGAACGATTTGTTTATGATAGATTTATCGGTTCATAACTACCACTGGATTTCTTGTTTTACAGGGCAAAACCGGAGCTGGTAGATGTATCTCACTGTGGTGGTGTTTCAAGAGAAGCTAAGACGTGCAATACACAGGTAAAATTTTATTTATATAAGTAACGTGTTTGTAACGATTTGTCAACTATTACACTGTCGTCGTTGCTCTGGTTTTATTATCTATGTAGTAGTCATTTAAATTATATATTCCTGCATTAATCATAGATCAGGGCGGAAAAGAATGTTATCCTATGCGTTTAACGGCAAACAGCAGACTGATGGTTAGCAACGAATATTTTAGCCTCGCCTATTTTCCTCTGCTACACCTGTTACATAACAACTTCATACCGCATACCGGAGAAGCCCTTGCGTCATTTCGCTTTCGATATGTCACTGTGAGCAGGTTGTCAATAGACCTTAGCGACAGGAGGATCATTTCCCATCTAGTCCGATGTGGTTTCACTTATACGGAAAACTACAAAGTTAAACTTCACAAATATTTATTTAAAAGGAAAAAATAAGAAATTCGCAATATTCTTTAAACTTTAAACTTTGGATTGCATGGGATCGCCTTGGAAATCATTTTGACTTGAAGAGCTGTTGTGGTGTTTATTTTCCAGTCATGTCCAAGAGGTGCGCGAGACTTCAGGTCCTTGCAGTGTTCGTTCTTCAACGGCAAAAAACATGGCAGCACGGACCATCATGTCTGGGTACCGTATCGATCAGGTAGGCCAAGCCCGCATGAGCCGCTAGAAATGTATGTTTGCGTCTCTTTGGATGAATCCGTACGTTTTATACCTTCTTAATGCTTTGGTGGTTTGTGTTACACGTCGTTTTGGGAATTGATTCGGAACATCCTAATTGGTCGACGGCTGATATACGAATGTCTGGGGTTTTTTCACAGACTGCTGTTTTGTTTTATGGCATGCCAAAGGTTGTAGTGCACATACTTTCTCCATATCATTAATGGAAGTTGATGATCCAGAAATTCAATTGATTATATATTTATCTAAGCATCATGTTCGACATTCATAGAACACTCTTAAACAATGAAGAGACTTCCCAAGTCCACACGAGCTAGACCCATTAAGAGAATAGCCTAAACACCAGTTTCAAAAGGATTGTGTAAGAAATAAAATACAAATAGTAAATAACGCTGATTATATACAAGAGAGAAGCAGTTATTGCTTTTTATTATGCAGGGCAGACATTCCAAGTCTATGTTTTTTATTTGTTTAATCCGTAAAAAAAATACACGTCGGATATTAATATAGATGTCTCAGGTAAACAATAAAGCTCTCGACAAATCCCACTCTTTCTTAGCATCTCTTCTTGGGAAGCTGACAATTCCTGACTTCCTATCCCACAGTATACACTATATCTATAATATAAAACAATATAAAAGTGAGTGAGTGTTTAGCGTCGTACTTAACAATTTTTCAGTCATATGACGACGAAGGAGTCCGTAGGGTGCATGTAATGTGCCCCATTGTTGCAGGACGGATTTCCACCGCTCTTTTATCTTGTGCAGCGTCACTGAGACGACTTATTGAAGGCAAGCAAGTCGCCCCACCCGAGCCATTATACTGACACGGGTCATTCCGTCGTTGTGGTATCGCCTTAATGCTGAACGCCAAGCGAGGAAGTTACTTGTTCTTTGAAGGTCTTAGGTGTGACTCAACCCAGGATTGACTCTGGACATACACCAAGCCCCCTCTCCCCACTCCTCAGCACCGAAGCCGATGCTCTACCAGCTGAGCCATCGGGGCCGGTATATAAACATGATTTTTATCAAAAAAGGTGTTATGGTTCCGCACATCCTCTGCTCTGGAAAGTATTTTGGCCTATGAGTAAGTGATGTGCAAACGAAGAAAAAAACAACAAATTTCTCTCTCAAAATTTGATGAGCTGTGTATCACTCCATGCTTATTTGTGTGTTTTACCGTATCAAGCAACTCCAACTTTTTCCCTTGTCTCTTTCGCTGGAGCCAAGTTTAGACGGAACACAAAGATTAAGTCCTGTGCTCTTGCTTGTACGCCACACGGACGAGGCCATTTTGTGGTGCAGTTCTCCTCGCACGTGGTGGATGGGACGGAATGCCGGGAAAATCCACACAGCGTCTGCGTGGCCGGACAGTGCATGGTGAGTCAGTATGTGGATGTAGCTATGTATTCATTGTACATGGAAGCTATGCTATAAATAGAGGGGCTGCACGTGACACCGTCAGCCTTACAGAACAATTGCCAGTCAGCTAATTACTGTTTTCTGCTGGTATAGCGACTGTGCTCCAATATGGCTGCCACAAGTAAGACACGCAACCCCACTGAAGTGCGCATTTAACATCAAGTATAGGCTTAAAGGCAAAGAAAATACTAGCATACTAGATGAAAGACCATTCAATATTGTCCGGGACAATTGTTTCATTTATTTTTAAAAAATATTTTTCGACCTAGTAAAGTGCATTTAAAACTTTGTATTCTACTGTGGCCTTTTATGACCATATATATTGGGACCAGTGGTGTCATTTCAGCTCTTTGTCACTTGACACACATAGACTGATATATTTTATCATTCAACATGCATGTTCACTTAGAGCTATGAATGCATTATATAGAGCGGGCGGGTTGACAGTAGCTTCCTTGATGCCGGGCTATCGATTTATGTTTCACTCCTCGGAAATATACAAATATAGTCCTTTTCAGGGTAAACTGGGATGAAATGTACCTAATGGCACAAAGAGACAATGAGCGATACAAGCTCCAGAATAACGTCAAAAAGAATGGCAAGTGGCGAAACACAAGCTGACAAAGTGCTCTGTACAGAAAATGGAGTACAAATGACGAATGTCGAATGGCGCGAAAGCCGATATCTCCGAACCCAGCAAAATCCTTCACAGTGAATGACAGCAAATATAAATGCTCTAAAGTGGACTTGGGTAAATGACTGCGAGCTTCACAAAGCTGTAGATAATATTTATAGACTAACGTAAAGAAAATTCCGGATGGTTTACAACACCGATACATATTTCCAGAATTTATACGCTATGCACAATGACACGAAACTCATAAACATATAGCGTACACAAAGGGGAAATGTAGGTCAGACATTGACCCGTTAAAATAAAAAGATATATAATACAATATTTAAAGACGGGGTTCATCTGAGCCGCCAATTGCCGTTTTGTGTATACACGGACGGAAACAATGGATTAAAGTGGTGAGTTCTAATTTAGGCCACCAAATCTGGCTGAAGAACAAAAAAAAGCAGTTTAAGTGGAGAAACCTTAGTTTAGTTTTTATATTTTCCCAAACATCTTGGGGTCGACATCGATCGGCCAATAGTCCGGCCAAGTGTAAAGACGTAAGCCACATGTATCACAGAAAATTACTTTAAAAGTTGAGTACAGTATGGAAAGCCGAGAAAATGGAATTCAGCATGATGGACAATTAATTCATTCCAACTAACCATGGTGTTTAAGTCCCTATGGACTGGATCTTTCACAAGTACAGAACATGTTCACGTGATATTTTGGCTGTGACGTCAAAAACGTTATCGATTGTTAGTGTCATTTCTTATGGTGGTGAGGCAGACGTCGGTGCAATCAATCGTATATTGTGGTTATTTTAAATGTTAAACTGAAGGATTCGGTTCAACTGGACAGTCATACATTTATGTGGAACTGAGAACAGCTGCACGTGTCACAACTCCTACATGTTGGACGAGAAGCTGCAGGGATTTGCCAGTGTAATGAAAAGGCTTTACGATGTTTTTTTAGATTCCCTGATGTTTACAGACATCTAATGCCAACACCCATGCAGGCGGAGACGAAGAGGAAAATAATTATGCACTGAAAGTTTCCAAAAAGTTCGCCCTGGCAAAGTGACAAACTCAAAAGACACTTCGGCTGTTTGAACACAGAACAGAACGTGTCTGACCTTTTGTGAATGCGTGCGATATTTTTTAGTACCGATGATAGAGGGGAGTTCCTAAGTCACGTAACGTCACGACATATACTGTTGTTAAGATGGCAAAAATGGCGTAATCAAATGAGTGGTTAAGTGGTTACGATCATTTATCCTGCTGACAACTGTTTCAGTAATTTCAAAATACAGTTTTAGATTATATCTGGGAAATTTCTTTGGGCATCAATTCAAAATTTAGTGACTGGCTTCAGCTTCATTTTTAACTAGTTTTGCATCTTAATTGATAGCGAATAAGTTTTCAACAGGATAATCTAAAACCCTATCCTATACCATTTATGCCCCTGTGCATTAAAATAATAGTCGTTTATGCAAGTTGTATTTTAATTCTAAGGTTCAAATAACCTAAGAATTTGCCCCTATCTTTGATACGAAATCAATGAACTGACATTACAGCCGTAAGCAACAGTACTAATCTGACCGCGTGACTGGATCGAAGAGTTCACAAAGAGACTCATCGAAAGATTAGTGAACTACTTTCTTTCAACGCATTTGTTTTTACGAATCTGGAGTGTTACTAACAATGATTTAACAATGTTGTAAACAGTTCGGCACAGTACTGGCAAAGATCATCAGGCCAAATGGTATAAATTTAAAAATCAGATCATGTCGAAACGTCGACATTCAACAGTTATTCTTTTACGTTTCCTCCACAGGCAGTTGGTTGCGACAATGAACTTCAATCACGTGCCAGGGTGGACTGGTGTGGAGTTTGTGGGGGAGACAACTCAAGCTGTGAAACGCTGTCAGGAAATATAGCCAAAAACCTCACCGTAGGTATGCAATTTTGTATTCAACGAGCACGCTGTTGTTGTATTGTATGGAATAATACACAAAGAGCATTCTTGGCAAAGCTCAAACTATAAAGGAAAGCTTGTGTGGAATCGAGACGAAAGGTCTAGTGGGTATAATTTCCAACTCTGATAAACTGAGACCAGCGAAAATACTGGTTCGAGCGAGATTCGAACTTACGACTTATGACATCTAGCCACAGGCTCTAAATCACGACTTATAGGGTTAGACCCCCTAAGCCATGAATTCGAATCTCACTCGCGCCAGTTTTTCATCAGTGTTGGAAATTTCATCTTTTCGAAGTACTCCTTGACGACGATTAGAATTGCAATCGTATAAAGTGTTTGTTCGCTGTACACTGCTCAAAGAGGAATATTATTTTCTGATCTAGTAGATAATGGGATCGTTAACCCAATTCTGACAACTATGTTTTCTTCACTGAAAACTGCAAGCTTAGTTTTTAAAGCTGTGGGGGGATTATTTATGTAGTATCCACAGATTTAAGCCACAGTGTTTTGCCACTATCTCTATATGAACTGACCACTGTTGATTGCAATGGCCTGATTCCCTGAAACATATTTTATTGTCTCGGCGCCAAAGATTTCGTGGAATGGAATGTCCCTTTAATGTATGTATTTGTAATTTCGCTGTGACGGTATAGCGAATGGTACGCTCTCCAAAAATATATTTGGCATGCCACGAAAACGGACACTGGAAAACATGATATAACGTGTAACGTGATATTAGCCGAGCTATCACCTCCTTACAATCCATGCGGTAAAGTTTTGATATTGTTGTTGCTCTTTGATTTATTTGTGTGTTTATTTGGTTTATGTTTTGTACCGTACTCAAGAATAGTTTACATATACGATGGCGGTCAGCATTATGCTTGGAGGAAACCGGGCCCTGGGAATCCCACGACAAACCTCAGGTAGCTGACAGATATACCCACATACGATAGTTGTTCTTCGATATCGTCGTATCAAGCTGAGAGTTTTTTACTCAGTATTTTGTGTTAGTCGGTTTCACTCATTTATCACAGCCTGAGGAATACCCTATTTTTTCTTGTTATTTTTAGGCTATGGTGAATTGCTAACCATTCCAAGAGGAGCGCGCCATATAAAGATTGTAGAGAGACACAGCAGAGACGTGGTTCTGGGTAAGGTTATAAAAGCAGTCGCAGTGTCCTGTCTGGTGTCCAGTATAGTGTCCCATATAGTGTCACGTATGAGTGAATCCACGTTTGAGAAAATCATGGCAATGGTGTGGATAGATAACGTGTTTGTGTGCGTTTATTTAGTGTTTCATAAATTCCAATTATTTCCAATTATTTTGTTTTTTACATTAATCATGGCGACATTTTTTCGTTCTCTCGTGGCATGGTCAGTCGGAAGGTGATTTGAACGCGAAGTGACCGGGTTTCAAGGGTGAACTTTCGTAAGATGTCATTAGACATGTTATTTGTTGTATTTAGCTTACTTTTCTCATCCCTTTTCCAGTATGTATTTGTGTTAGTCTAAAAAAAGACATGTTAACTGTAGCGAAGAGCTATTCATATGCGTTTGAATGGAAACTGAAAATGTCAGCATATAAGCATTCAGAAATTCATGAAGTTCTGCACAAATGATAATTGTGACTCTTACATGGGCCTTTTGACGACTTCAAATCTCTGCCTTCACAAATCTGCGTATTACTCAGCTGAATTTGCATAACTGTTGTAAACACCATATTTCTGGACAGTCATTGAAAGCAAAAATCCGAGATAACCATCTGATGCTGCCTGGAATATACAGGACTTACAATTTCTTCAATCCTGTTCATATTTTGCTTATAATTCCATTTGTTCCAATTTCTTCAGCTCTGCGAAACACTCAGGGAATCTTCTTTATTAACGGTCACCTAGAAACCCGTTATTCAACCATCACTCGCCTTGTGGCAGGAACTGTTTTCTACTATCATCACCCGCTATTTGACGCACGTGGAATGGAAACTTTCCAAGCCGAAGGACCAATCAGCCAAGAGCTTGTAGTTATGGTAACCATGTCCATCTTTTCGTTTAAAAATGAATGTTGGTATTTTCTGTTTGTCGCGTTCAAGTTTTGCCTTTCATACAGTTGATAAGTTCCAGTCATTTCACTTGAACTGCATATTCATCTTCAGTCTTTTCAAAGTTAAGGCTCTTAAACACATTCTAATCTGACAGGCCTTAAATCCGTTTAACTCAACTGTGAATTTTTGTATTAAGCAACTAATTTTCTTGTTGAATAATTAGATTTTTAGATTGAAATTGTTGTTGGACAAATATGTTGAATTTAATAATAATAAATATTTAATAATAATTTAATAATTCGCTCACGTTGTAATTTTAAATCAGACGCGTGTACCTAGAAAACGGTTCATATCCCAATCACCCACATCAATCACCCCATTTCTTTGTTTCCGGAAAGTGATACATTTATAATTAATATATTCTGAAATTCCCCTGACGTGATCAACCGCCAGTAAAAATTAAGTCAAGATCACACTGGTCTCATGATGTTTGAAAAGAAAAGGAACCAAGCGGTATGATTTTAGATTTCGTGGAGAGAATGAAGTTAATTTAATCCGGAACTTTTTACCCATGCAGTATTTTGTTTCACGATGTCCTCATCTTATTGTGCTTGTTATGATTAAGGTAATGGTATTTAAGCGAGACTTTTTGTTTCATTCTGGTTACGGTGATGTATTTCGTTTTGATACGTGTTCACAAGTGCAACATATTGTTCCTTTTCTTTAGGGTCTTCACGATATGGTTGAAACATTGTTGATGTGGCGTTAAGCCATAATCATTCATTCATTCATTTATTCTTTAGGGTCACACTCAGCAAGCTCTCAGTCCCGTGGATATTTTGTTTGAATACACCGTCCTCAAAAACCAAAGTGGCCGGCTGGAATACGATACGTACAAAAATATCAGGGAGAAAAGCTTGCCTTGGGAGGCCATCTTGTACGAGAAACTACATCCGGGCTACAACATTGGAGCTGTTGGATCGGCTTATGTGAAACGGAAGAAGGAAGGCGACGAGTCATCGTTCAGTTTTAGAGTTCCACCTTGGGAACCACCGAAGCCTCGCTTAGTTTCTTCACCGAGACTACCTGAGCACGAGTTCGTCCACCAGTCCACGCCCAGGCCAGCCAAACCTCAACTCCCTCCAATTCAGCCACAATTCCAAGCGCCGCCCACATCATCGCCATCTAGAGCAGTCCCAAAAAAATCATCATGGTTACAGACTGACAGGCGCAGCCGTCTGTCATCACCGTCAACCAGAGAGCCTCATGATACTCAACGCACAACTTATGCCCGCCGGATTTCTCATCGGGACAAGAAACTCGAGGATGCCTTCGAGGATGACAGACAGCGTCAGCGAGAACAAAAGATATCGGAGAAAGATCACGTGACCAAAACACCGCCAGCAAAACACTGGTTTCAGTCCACATCTCAGATGAACAAAAATTCGAGTGTTTCAGAAAGTGCACCAGTAAAAATGACTGGTGAACAGGAAATTTGGTCTTCAGCTACCTACCAAGAAAGTTCTTTAGATTATTCCCAGGTAAGGCATCCGGTAACAGATAAAATGCCAGTGTTTATCCCGGCGGAAGACGAAGAAGAGGATCAGGGCTTTCAAATGACAGAAAATCTGATTGGATCAAATAATGAGGACGATACATGTAAGTACATTCTCTGCAATTTGTATTATCCAGTTGATTTATTATCTATGAAGTAAGTTCACAAAAGACCACCTATATCTTATATAATTAGATTCTTATCCTGAGTATGGAGAACCCTAAAATGGATTGGGCCATTAGAACCCTGCCTTTCTACTCCACACTGACAAACTCAGAGCAAAAAGACTTACTTGTTCAGCGTTCATGTACTGTGCATAGTGGAATGAATGGTCGGTTAGCGTGGTTATGGTGTTGAAGGAAGACTTCCATCGGTGAAACTGATCGCAATCGTATAAGAGAAATATTCTGGTGTTAAATATTAAACAAATAAATGAATACAAAAATGCTCCAGGTAGACAGATTATAGAAGCATATAAATTGTGCACACATAGCCCTAGCCCTCAAAGGGACACGAAAATAAATATGACAACAGCTCTGAATTCAGGTGCTAAAAAAAATCTTAGAAACAGAAAATCGGGAGATACGACGTCAGGAAGTCAGGCACCTTACCGAACATTGCTAACTTGAAAATTGTTTACATAAAGGACAAAAATTACGAGTTGCAACATGACCGAGTCTCAGGTTAGTGAATGTCACTCATTTGGAAGTTGAGCTTGTGACATGGCAAACTGATCTGAGAAAACCCGTCAATGTGTTAACCTGTAAAATGTTGTCAAATATATGGATTTTTCTTCAACTGACAAAGGAAATGTAACTCTCATGTAAAATGTGTTCACATCAATGCATTTTCGTCATTTGACAAAGTCTAACATATGAAATGGCCATTGCTTTAAGAAAGAACAGGCACTTGTTATACAAGCCAAGTAACAATCAGCATAAATGTCAGTGTTGCAACATCTTTATTTATTATTGTGCTCCTAACTTTGAGACAGTGGACAACGTCACGAGCAAGGAAATGTTCCACTCCATGTATGACATCAACGACCATCTTCACTTCGAACGGCAACCGCCAGCCTCGTTCTCAGAAAGAGGCTCTGACGGAAGGGCTGGTATGTATATTCTCCAAGAAGTACTCCTGGTTTCAAATGTTTGCGTACGCAGCTTCTGAATTCTATTGTTTCTTTCTTTGACATTTTAAACCTTCAAACCACGTAATCTGAAATGTGCTACGTGTATCACTCGGCTATGTCAGATAAATCTTAGAGCCTGAAACACTGTACACGCGTACAGTCTCCAAGAAAGATTCCTAGCTGCAAACACTTGCGGCTGCTGCATACTTTCACTGACATTTAAGCTTTCTATGTAACATGAAACCTGTTGCGTGCCCAAAACATCTGAAACTATACATTAATAATTTACAACAAGATCTTTTTTTACAAAGGCAAAAAAGGAAACATTAAAATTAAGTATAATTCAAATGAAAGACCATTAAACACCGTCCAAAGAAATAGTTCCAATCATGTTTTTAAAGAATTTTTCCAACCCAATAAAATGCTTCCAAAGCATCAGATTCTGTTGTGGTCTGTTGGGGCCCAGAGGGTATCAATGAGGACATATCCAGATATTTTGCTTGTTTCAATAATAATTTGTTTCAAGGCTGATTGGGTGAATGCATTCATGGCTCTATATATCTATGCATTTTGTAGGCTGAAATTTAGCGTTTTTAGTGCTAAGATGATAAAGTGATAAGGCGCTGAGTGGGAAAAAGATTATTTGGCAATATGGTCAGAAAATGCAATCCAAAATTCCAAGTTTCGTTGGTGATTTTCGTCATTCCCAATAGTATGGTAGGCCTACATCTATCCTGTACGTCTTAATTTTATCACAGATGAAATGCTTATTAAGACGCAATTGTTTATTGCCCTTCGATTTACATTTTATGCCAACATACCTCTGAGAACGTCGAAGAACGGTATGAAAATCTCTTAAATCTTGCCAAACAATAACGCCGAGAAACGTGAATGCTTGGATGTAGACAAAGGTTAATAGAAATGCGTCATATCCCAGAGGCTAGTTACTAGTTTCTTGCTGTTGTTACAACCCAGGTGTGAATGTCCCTCCCGATGGCGGTCCCTACCGTCACCCCGAAACTGAACCCAGGAGCCAACACGACCCACGATACCGGTGGAGACCCAAAAATATCACGCCCTGCAGCTCCACCTGTGCCCCTGGTACGTCTGTATTAGAAGCATCAATGTCAATAAAAAGCTAATGTATCGTTTGCTGGGGACTTCCGTGGCCGAGGAGGTTAGCACGCCAGCACGGCTCAAAGACGCAGGAGGCTTTCACCAATGAGGTCGCTTTGAGTTCAAGTCCCGCTCATGCAGGCTTCCTCTCCGGTCGTACTTGGGAGGGTGTGACAGCAACCTGCGGATAGGCGTAGGTTTCTCTTGGGCTCTGTCAGGTTTCCTCTCACCATAATACTGGCCGCCGTCGTGTATGTGCAATATTCTTCAGTACGGCGCAAAACACCAATCAAATAAATAAATACCGCTTCGCTGATTTTGTACATCTTTAAAAATGGCCCAAAAAAAAGTTAACATCGAAATGCAGAATATTGAAATCAGACATTTGTATACTAGCTGTGTACCAAAAAAAGGACACTCCGGGGCAGTAATCGCAAAAGCAATGTCAAAAATAACGTTGAACGTAAACCACTAACTAGTTATAAGAGAGTATATAAAGTACAAAATTGGGACGAATTCACGCAAAGAGAAGCAGTGAAGAGTTTCCGGTGATAATGGAATGACACAAATAATGGTCTAAGTTAATCAAATGTATCTCAGTAGCGCTTTGATTTGTAACTTTTCATAAGAAACTTCGTACTGTTGTCGCTGCTCTGGTCTTACTTTCCATGCATAAAATCATGAATGCTTCGCTTCTATGGTGGTCGGATTTACAAGTAAGAAGGAAAAAACTGGTACTGACCCACAATTCGCTTAAAGGAAAAAAAACCGGATAAATTAACATGAAATGCCCGAAAACAAAAGGTTAGAGCTACTGTTTGAAGACGTTTTTGTGATCTGAACAGAAGGAAACTTGAAAGCATAAACATTTCTGAGCGGTTCACAGCGGACAATATTTCAGAAACGACTGCTCGTAATTTTCAGGCGGTGTCCAGTTCGAGTTTTTTGAGTGTCATCGCACAGTAGATGGCCTGACGGTGTTAGACTCGTACTGCGATGAGCGGGACAAACCGGATCCTCGCTACCACCAGTGTACACGTCAACAATGTGTCGCCAGGTAATCTCTTTTGTTATTAGCCATTGTTTCATATGTTCACCCGTCTGTTCTTTCCCCGGGGCACTGCCAGGTGCCATCTAACCATAATGCCGGCCGTTGTCCGAATTAGTGGAAAATTCCATTCAAATAAATCAAATAAAAGGTATGTTGAAAGAGAATTTGCAGTGTGGGTTAGCGAGATGTCTCCACTACTATGTAGATTAACTATAGGTGTTTGGAAAATGCATCAATACGCACGCGCAGAACACAGGCATACGTGGAACAGGACAAAAGCTCAAGGCGATTTATGCCTACCTTGGTAACATTGCAGAATTCAACGACAGTCAATAATAATTCAGCTTTGTTCAAACTTTTTAATGTTCTCGGCTTCAAAATATGCCCTAATTCATCTCAGGTTGCAACGATGCACTTAAAATGCACGATTTTTTCTGAATTGTGTGCCAATGGCGAAGGTTACATTGCCTGGACACAGGAAGAAGTGCTGTTGTGTATCTCCGCTAAAACCGAATGTTGCCATCCGCACTCGAAATGGTTACTTTTCTTTGGTACTTGTTACAGGCTCACGTGAAACTCATCTCTGAGACGTTAGGGTAAGCTGTAGGACAGACTGGCTTGGTGTCATCTTTGGTTATTTCTGTATGATACTTCAGCAATTTGACCTTACAATATCACTAATATCACACAGCAATTTGACCTTGCAATATCACAGGAAGACGCAGTAATGTACATGTACACTCACGTAATGTCTCCTTTTCGTCATGAAAGAGACAATATAACAGCTTAAAAGCCATAAGATATACGTGTTTTCAGTGACAACTGTCTATGGAGGAAAAAAAGCAGTGAATTCACATGAGTTATATCTGAATAGAAGAGCATATAGTTTGTTTCTATTAGACACACGCCTGTATTCATTTATCCGTAAAATCAGTCATACCTCCGACAAATTTAGTCAGTGACACATAACAACACAAGATCTACATATCGACATGATGAAAATTCATATTTAATTCTTCCTAAAAAAATCAAGTTAGAACACTTTTTCTAATTCATAACGTTAAACTGCATGTGGACAGTTTTGACGGCTAGAGCCCATTGCCTCGGGTGACATCATAATTCTTTAAAAAAATTAGACAAGTGGCATGCAGGGGATATGGGTGGAGTCCGGTATGTTTTGAGGGGAAAGTGACACCAGTTACCTAAGCTCCTATCGACTTCACCATAAACCCTGTTTTTGACACTGCCATATCTGGAATTGTTTACAAGTTTTAGTGTAAAATAACCAATGTATAAAAACCAATGTAGTCTTTTCTCGGGGAGAGTAGTGAAGGCTAAGTCACTGGATGCAGTTTGTCCTAACCACATCTTGGCGCAGCTATTGTAAAACAAATTACTCTCCACGCCCATTGTCCGGCATGCCACTAGCTTAAGAATAATCATGACGCCGCCCGAGGCAATGAGTTTTTTGAAACAAGGCTTATGGAGTTTAACATAGTAAATTAGATAAATCGTCATTTTCTTTGCAAGAATATGAACCTCCAGGATACTGATGTGTAGAGCTTGGGCTATTACGTGTCACCTGGGAATAATCCCATCTGTCACTGATTAAAGGCAATTTTGGTAGCGAAAAGGTGAACTGCAAAAACACGGACTACAGTACCTTTCGTTGTCATGATCTCTGGTGTTCTTAACTGTGTTATATTGCTACTTTGCTGTCGCTGGTTTGTGATCTTCTGTGCCTTAATCCGTTTTGCAGATGTTAAGCCATTTTTTCCATGAGCCTCTCACCAGTGTGGTCGTTGTGAGTTCAAGTCCAACTCGTGCCGGCATCCCTTCTGGCCACACGTAGAAAAGTATGTCAGCAACCTGCTGGTGGTCGTGGGTTCCCCTGGACTCTGCCCGGTTTTCTCCCACCATAATGCTGGCTGCGGTCGTATAAGTGAAATATTTTTAGTACGGCATAAAACATCAATCAAATAAATAAATAAAAACATAAAATAAAATAATATAAATAAAGCCATTATTCATTGTTTTTTAGATGGGTGACCGGTATCTGGAGTCATTGTTCCCGGAGTTGCGGAGATGGTCAGACGTTCAGATCAGTTCGTTGCTGGCGTATGCTCGCTCCGGGTTTTGACAGTACTGTTCATGCTGACCAATGCAAGTCTTACCAAAAACCGGAATCGACGTCTAAGTGTAACGAAGGCGCATGCGGGCCGCAGTGGCAGTTTAGTTCCTGGGGAAAGGTAAGCGGAACTTCAGTACTTTAATGAGAAGCATGGGGGATTTAAAGATCATTCGTCGTTAACACTGATTATGACCTCTGACGCATTAATTAATTTATTATTTGATTTCCTCCCCGGCCGTACGTAGGAAGGTCTGTCAGCAACCTGCAGACGGTCGTGGGTTTCCCCCAGGCTCTGCTCGGTTTTCACCCACCATAATGCTGGCCGCCGTCGTATAAGTGAAATATTCTTAAGTACGGCGTAAAATCAAATAAATAAATAAATTTATTTGGTTGTTATTTAAACAATATTTACTTATGTGGCAATGATTTATTTATTTATTGAGTGTTTTACGCCGTACTCGAGCGGTCTTCAACGAACGGAAAACCGCACAAACGGCCCCACGAGCGACGTCGACTTCCTTCTGTCACCGAAATCACAGAAGCTGTGAGAGCCTGTGAATCTACAAATGCCCTGTTCAAAGCCGGGTTTGAACCCGCGAACGATTGATATGGGCTTCTTAAAGATTAAAGAGGGCACATTAATAAAAACTAAGTAAGACATAAGGATAATCCTGTATTGGAAAACGAGACGTGACTGGCGAGCGGTACAAAATAGATCTGTGTTCATCTTTCAGTCAGTAGAGCACACTAAGTCATGATTCCTAATGATGGCATATTAAAATGCTGAAAGATTGAGTCAAAATGAAGAAACGATAATTGGTGTACATGCGAGGCTCATATTTGGCTATTGTAAAATAATATAAATTAAATAAATATAAAATATAAATTTGATTTGATTGGCGCTGATGCGTTGTTTTTTTTTATGTTTTTTGGGGGGCTGGGGGTGGGGGTCTTGGGGGGTGGGGGACTCCAATACAGCCTCTTTATATGTGAGCCACCTAGTCCATGGGCCAAGGCCCAAAATTTCTCATATTGGTACCCCCTTGGGTGGCTAGATCTCCGCGCTGTTTTAAAGTTGGTACATGTCTTTAGTTCATATTTCAATGTGATAGCCCTCGCAGAGGGGTAGCTTTGTATGGATTATGCCCCCTTTAATAAACATACTTATTGTTCAATGTGTTAGATCATATATTGTCAACAGTCATACAATTACAGCGGTATTTGAACCCCAATCAACTCAGGAACAGTGTTTACCTTTAGAAATACTTCCTGAGCTAATTTAAGATACTCTTCTCAAACATAATGGCAGATTTGTTGATGAAAGATGACATTTTAGTTAGTCCTCGCTGGGTTGGGAGAGGGGTGAGCTTCTCGGACGAGAACTGCATCAGCAGCTTTCTTTGGAACCGGAAAATGAAAGAAGACATAAAGTTTATGTTTTGTAACATTATAGAGTATTCTATCGTGGTTGTGTTAAAAAATAACTGTTGACTTCCGGTGTAAATATCCAAATAGTAAATTCCAAATGACACACAGTGAGGGTCTTTCCGTGACCCCAAACACCAAAGCAAACTGTAAGACTTTTCATTCTTTCAGAGGTACATTCACACTCACATTTATCTGTCAGCGGGTGACATGGATGTTTAATCAACATCTTGTTCGTTAATGTGACGTCTTAATTATTGCATGATGGCTTTAATAACGAAACCCTGGGTCTAAATTAAAATTAAAGTGATTCATCCAACTCACTCTGAAACATGATACCGGCCCGGATAGCACAGTTGGTAGAGCGTCCGCTTCGGGACCGGTAGATCCAGGATCAATCCTTGATCGAGTCACACCTAAGACTTTAAAAGAGGAAGTTGTAACTTCCTCGCTTGGCGTTCAGCACAAAGGGGATAGTGCAACGACTGGTTGACCCGTATCAGTATAATGGCTCGGGCGGGGCGGCTCACTTGCCTTCGGTAAGTCGTCTCAGTGAAGCAGCACTAAATAAAAGAGCGGTGGAAATCCGTCCTGCAACAAGGAGGCACATTACACGTACATACACCCTAATGATTCCTTCGTCGTCATATGACTGAAAAATTGTTGAGTACAACGTTAAACCCCAAGCACTCCCACTCACTCGCACTGAAACATGATTGTTTGTCGACGTTTTGACCTTGATGTTAAATCCGTCAAGCATAGCGCTTTTTGATTTAAAAGAACATTCCTTATAAGGAGAATTTCTCAGTGTACGTTTTCATGAACTCTTACAGTCTGTTTCTGCACTATTTCTGGAGGAATAAATGAATGATCATGGTTTAACACCGCTATTTCTGGAGGAAGACTCCTGTTTGTGTACAATCTAGGGATTGTAATGCACGACTGTTGCATCGAAGTACGTCTTCTGTAGGGCAAAAATAGATTTTAGTCAAGTTTTATGGAATGCCGGTTTGCTGCCATCTCCACCAAGCTAAGCAAACTGGATTGGAGACACGTTTGTTTTCGCCCATTAGAACAGTTAGAATAAAACCCTAACTGGGGTAAACTGACAAGAGGCCGTATTTCACCCGTTACGAGTGACCATTTGCGAGCCATCACATTGTCGTCGCTGCTTTGGTTTTTCTTTCTATGCTATACGTCTTTAATTACACTGGAGAACAACTGCATCTGCATAATAATTTTTGAAATAATTTTAATCTTTGTCTGCTTTACTGTTGGGAGTGAGTACGCGCACGATGTCATCTCTAAAGAGCCAATATCTTGAGATCTATCAAACAACTTTTGGGTGGAACGCTCAAGAAGTAGTTCCCTAGAAAATCTACAATTAATAGTTACAGGTTAATCACGAGCACATTTGGACAGTACAATCAAGTCTTTTCATACTGAACTAGCAATCATATTATATTTTTTAAATTTGTCCGCGTTCAAGTCTTGTTGCCTGATGTCCACTGCTCCTTGTAGAATGTTCCACGAACCTAATTTTCTCGCGATATCAATGACTTGGAGTCATTGGAGTCAAAACAACTCCATTTGCTTAATAGTGCCTTCATCAACCAATGATATATTCATGAGGATATAATTTGCTTTAGGGTTTATTCAGTTAAAGCATTTATGGCTCTATTCGAGTATGTCTGTACATTTTCATGTAGTCGTTTAGCAGACTGCATTTATCAAGTGGCAAAAATCTTGCGTGACGTCAATGTTCACAGTTTGGTCAGAAAGGGCCACTTTAGTGTCCAGCATTTTAAAGGCACTTTTATTAGGTTGTAAAAATGTGGGGAAAAGTATTTCGTCTGACACACACTGCATAATATTATGTTTGTTTGTTTTTTTGTCCATCTTCTAAGTTCGCATTTCTCTCTCTGTAAAGAGTATTACAGAATAATTTAGTCCTTAATCTTAGTGTTGGCTGAACTTTCAGTTACCAGTATTCTTAATGGAAAGTCAAAAATCTGTTCATAGGTTTACTCTGACATTGTAGCTTTCAGATTTAAAGATCACAGGTGAGGGAAAGACTCGAGCGTTTACTTCCCTGAGCTAATCTACCTTAACTCACCATAGTAATGGGCGTAAATAAAAGAAGGACACACAGCTGGGAATATAAACTGTTGAGTTATGAAACCAGCTGAAAACCTCGCAAATCTCACATGTAAAAGTACAGGTCAACTAAATATTCAGCTAATAGCGTACATGAAATAGAGACAAAATGTGTACTGCTACATTTTCTTTGCTTCATAAACAATACAAACCACCCTTTTAAGTTTGTCTTATGGTATTATTAATTGAGAGTCCACGATATATTTACGTTTCTCGTGCTTTTTGTAATTTGCGCCCTATAAGGTTAATTTCATTTTATCAAAATGTTTGATAAAGCTACCGTTGCGGAAAGGCTATCCTACCTTAATTTACTTCTACTGACTCTTTAAATATTTTAGCGCCAATTAGGTTTGCCCACCTCTGGTGGTACCAATGTCATGTCTGGCCCATGGGCAAAGACCAGTGGTTAGTTGCGAGGATTAATTTCAGCATTAAATACTAACCGACGTCGGGTACATTAAACGTTCATTAAAAGGCGATTTTAAAAAAACAAATAGTGGGACCTCCGTGGCCGAGGATGTTAGCGTGCCAGCGTAATGAACCAGGAGCCTCTCACCAATGCAGTCGCTGTGAGCCAGCCCATGTTGGGCTCGTGGAAGGGCCTGTCAACAACGCGCGGAAGGTCGTGTGTTTCCCTTGGACTGTCCGGTTTCTTCCCACCAGAATGTTGGCCGCCATCGTATGAGTGAGTGAGTCAGTGAGTGAGTGCTTGGGGTTTAACGTCGTATTTAACAATTGTTCCGTGATATGATGATGAAAGAGTCCTTAGATATGTACGTGCAATGTGCTTACTTGTTGCGGGATGGATTTCCACCGCCCTTTTATCTAGTGCTGCTTCACTGAACACGACTTACCGAAAGCAAGTAGGTGGCCGCACCGAGCGAAGAACATCGTCCTCTCTTAAGGTCTTAGGTGTAACGTAAACCAGTATTGACCCTGGATCTACCGTCCCCGATGCGGACGCTGTACCATTTGGAGACATCCGCCTTCGTATGAATGAAATATTCTTGAGTAAAACCTTGGCCTAAAACACCAATGAAATAAATAAAAAGAAAAGAAAAATAAATAAATCAAACAAATAAATAATATAAACAAATACATGTGTGCAAGACAGGTCCAGATATACGTTCGCCATCTTCATAATGAGATTTGTGGACTCATTTATTTACAAATGTTTTCCAGATAGAAATGTATTTGTTGTCGTTCTCTCTCCCAGTGTTCGGCAGAGTGCGGACGAGGGCACCAGCGACGTATAGTGCGCTGTAACACAGGTGATACCCGGGATTGCCAAAAGTCGCCACGCCCCGCAGACAGGAGAACGTGTGGAAGCGCCACGTGTGACAACTTTTGGAAAACTACCAAATGGTCCAGGGTAAATAACGTCTTTATTTATTCCGTGCAATTTTAGTATGTTTTATATTCATCCACATCCAAACTGTGTTATATCGATAGACCCATGTGGGGTTATACCAGACTTTTAAAACTTTCATCACTGAGCAGTTAGAGCAAGGAAATAGGGCTGGTTGATCCGGAGTCAATATAACATGACTGGGAGGGGTGTCATTTCTGGTGTCTTCGGCATGACACATGTAATTCAGTGGCAGCAGAACTTTGGCGGAATGGACTCCAGAAGAAAACACAGCATATGTACACACACTCGATGATATCTCGTTGTCATATGAATGAAAAATTGTGAAGTACAACGTAAACCCCAAGCATGCACACTGTACATCAAATTTTTCGTCTTGGGAAGACATATAATTAACAGGACAGCTTGTTCTTCCCATTTTCTCGCCAATCCTCATCATCATCGTCTCGAGCTCTTGCAAATTCTCATCGTTTCATTCTCTTGCTCAACCTTGTCTTCTCATTTTCTTCCCAATCCTCATCGTTTCATTCTGTTGCCCATCCTCATCGTCTCATTCTCATCGTCTCATTCTGTTGCCCATCCTCAATGTCTCACTCTCTTGTTGTTCGTCATCGTCTCATTTTCATGCTCTCCGTCGTCATCTCATTTTCTTGCGCACCAGTGTTCCGGCCCGTGCGGCTCCGGCGTGAGACAACGGCAAGTGCTATGCCGTGGTGCACGAGGGAGAGCTCTAGATGAACGGAGCTGTGACCGAAGCACAAAGCCCCTTTCCGTGCAGGCCTGTGGGGAGAAGGACTACTGCCAGTTTGTCTGGGTCCCACAGCGATGGGAAAAGGTATGTTGAGCAGCGCAGTTGTAGCTTATACTAAGGAAAAATATAAAATATGGGTAGTTCATAGCAAGGAAAAACATGAATATGTTGGTACCTTATACTAAAAAAGGTCGAGGTGGTTAAAGTGCAAGCGCGGTGCAATGACCCTCTTCTCGATGTGTGCGGTCGATGTGAGTTCAAGTCCAGTCCATGCTGACTTCCTCTCCGGCTGTGCGTGAGAAGCCTATCAGCAACCTGCAGATGGTCGTGGGTTTTCCCTGGATTCTCAGGTTTCTCCCACCAAAATGCAGACTGCTGTCGTATAAGTGAAATATTCTTGAGAACGAGGTAAAACGCCATTCAAATAAACAAATATTCAAACACGATAACTTTGTTGGTGTAAACTACAGGATTTGGAGTTACAACACAGAAACGTCCATTTGTAATATTACAATCTGAAAACACATCTGTTAAAGTCACCGAACACATTTTCTCCGAGTGACAACAGATTAAACCATGTTACAAACTATTATGTCTTATATGACAAACTTGTTATCTTATTCCAACAGAATACTTCTTTTGGTCTAACGTGGTATTGTGTTATCTATAACATAAAAGTGTGTTGGAACAACCTAATTTATTCTAACATATGGCCCGCTTTCCTCTCACCATAAAACTGGCCGATGTCGCACAAGTGAAATATTCTTGAGTGTGGCCATACAAAAACAATCAAAAATAAATCACAAATGTATCAAGAAAAATATAAACACCTTGGTAGCTTACATGTATGCCAAGAAAAAGTGTCCAAAAAATTGGAAAGTTAAAAGAAAAGTTAATATAAATCTAACTGTATTTAGCCGTATGCCAAGGAAAAATGTCCAAAAAATTGGAAAGTTAAAAGAAAAGATAACATGAATCTAATTGTATTTAGGCGTTTGGGTCCATGAAGTATGTGTATCCTATCGAAAGTTCAACTAGCATAAAAAAGACCCCAGCACAGAGAGTAAATGCAGACCTTTCACGACAGTGTGATAGTTGGTAAATGCCCTCCCCCCTTCCACTCCCCCTTCTAAAACCGTGCACGAACAAAATTCACATCGTTACATCCATTTCAAGTTATGAAGTCAAATTTCACGTAGAAATCAAATGAAATATTTGATGAATGGCTTGAAGCTGTTCACCTGTCTGTCCATGAGTCTCAGTGAGGGTTTTGGTCACTGAACATAATTTTATCCAAATTCTGCTTAAATCTTGGCACGTGTAAAGTTGCTACTATTCAGGCATTGTATGAACAGTTTGAATAAAACCCTAAGTTAAAATAACAAAAGGCCGGGTTTCACCGGTTACCTGTGACCAATTGTCAGTTACATGTATAAATCTATCGTCGGTGCTGGTTTATTCTCTGTTCCATAGTCTATTTCATTTTCTGATATGTAGCTACATATATAGATAATTTGTGATTTTTAGTGTACAGCAGAGTGTGGGGAAGGGACCGCGGACAGGAAAGTGGTGTGTGGGGCCGTCTCGAACGGGCGTTTCCAAGTCCATCCAGACTCATATTGCCACCGTACTTCCAAGCCCATGACAACTGCCCGTTGTAGAGAAATGCCGTGCGAAGCCAAATGGCTAACCACCGAATGGTCCAAGGTAGGTTTGTAATCCCTTTGCTCTAGCAGGTTTTATAAAATATATGAATGGCAATCACGACTCACTGGTGAATGGACTTACACATTCTACATTGGAATAATCTCTGGTACAATGGAATCATCGGTCTTCCCGACAATCCTTCTCATTTGGGGTATTTTTGCCCGCGTCTTCCGTTTAGATCCACCGGCCCATATGGCTTGGTAGGTAGAGCGACCGCTTCCGGGGTGGTAGATACAGGGTTAATCCTGAGTCGGGTCACACCAAAACCTTAAAAGAGGAAGTGGTATCTTCCTCGCTTGGCGTTCATCATTACGAGGAAGTGCTACGAGTGGTTGACCCGTATCAGTATAATGGCTGGGGTGGGGTGTTTTACTTGCCTTCGGTAAGGGGTCTCAGTGAAGCAGTACTAGATAAAAGAGCGGTTGAAATCCGTCCTGTAGCAAGGAGGTACATTACACCTACATGCACCCTAAGGATTCCTTCGTCGTCATATGACTGAAAAATTGTTAAGTACGACGTTAAACCCCAAGCACTCACTCATTCACTCCGCTTAGATCCCTTGTCAGCAGAATTACGTACTAAATGCTTTGCCTTGGAGTCGTACGTGGGAAGGTCTGTCAGCAACCTGCGGAAGGTCGTGGGTTTCCCCCGGGCTCTGCCCGGTTTCCTCCCACCATAATGCTGGCCGCCGTAGTATAAGTGAAACATTTTTGAGTACGGCGTAAAACACCAATCAAATAAATAAATAAATAACTTTGCCTTGGTATCAAAACAGTAAACACATTTACTTGCAGTGCTCTAAAAGCTGTGGAAAGGGGGGCATTAAGATGAGAGAAGTTCGTTGTTACCATGACGATGAGGAATCCAACGGCTGCGACAACAACCGGAAGCCCAAAGCTGTTGAGGAATGCCCACTTCCGGCGTGCCCGGAAGATCGTCGAGGTGCGTTATAAAAGCAACATTCATTCCTAAAATGGCCTCCGTGGCCGAGTTGTTTAGCTTGCCATCAGCAGAGATATAACTCAGGAGGCTCCCATCAATGCGGTCGCTGTGAGTTCAAGTCCAGTCTATCCTGGCTTTCTCTCCGGTCGTACGTGGGAATTCTGACAGCAGCCCGGGGATTGTTGTGGGTTTCCCCCGGGCTCTGTTAACTGTCAGTGTCCTTTCTTGTCTAAGAGCATTCTACTCAGTGTTTTGTGATCTGGTTTTGATAATCCCTACACATGTACAGCTTTATATGCTCAAACTGATTGATATTGATTTTGCAAATGGTAACCTAGACTCTCTGTTCTCTGGATAACGATAAGATACAAATATCTGAGACGACACCACTAATGTGCTCATATGGTACTGTTTTTGTAACCACATGAAATTATTGCAATCAATGTTGTTCAGATTCTCTGTACTGTTTTCTAGTTTGGTTCATTCTTCCCAACTGTACATAGAAAAGATAAGCAATGCTCTTTCCATCTTCTTACCGGTACACTCAACAGCGATCGAATTACTTAGCCCTTTTGACACGGTCGCTTTTGTCTAATCTTGGCGGCTTTTACAAAGAGGCCATCGGCGTTTGACCACTCACGACAGCCTGTACAAAAGTAGGCGGGATCTGACCTCATTTTGGAATCTGTCAACGTCTAAGTTTTCTTCATGTATTGCAGGCAGTGAGCATAGTGAGTTGTAGTAACGCAATACACTGATCTGAAGGAATGAATAGACATTGTTCCTTGAATCCTATAAACTCCAGTCAATGTATCCACTGCTGATACAATGATAAGTAAATTGATAAGCAATCACATCTCTTCCACAGGAGGCCCACCTTGTGCAGACGACAAAAAGAGAATCAACTGTGACCTCGTGCTGAAGGTGCAACTTTGTCAACACTGGTATTACAAGACTGCTTGCTGCAGATCCTGCATTGAGGCTAACAGACGACAGAGCGAGAGGTCAGGAGACATTGGCTAACCACGAAACTGACAAGCGTTGACGTCCGAGATATGTCGATAAGGGTAGAAACAGTATAAATGCATACCCTCTCCGTCCGCTTTTGATCTGCAATAACTTATATCAAAATAAAACTATTATCTTTATACACACAAAGAAAGAAAGTCAGTGTGGAATCTTGTGGCGTGATACACGATGTGACAACTTCATTTTAACGATGACGGATTTCGCTCGTTTTTCACGAATAGTTCTTGCGTTAGCAGTTCGAGTAACCAGGGCACCCCTCCAATCAAATCAACCCCCCACCCCACCCCACCCCCCCCACCCACACCACCACCTGCACACATTTTCCCCTTACTTTCTGTCCCACGCCATAAAACGTTGTTATTAATTAGGAAAGTTCCCAAAAATAAGTTCTGGCGAAGTTCTGCATATGTATAGTTTTACACCTAGTTTCCTGTCTTACACCGGTTCCTGTCTTACACTATGCAACACGGTTTCCTCTCCTACACTATGCAATTCACGGTTTCCTGTTACAGCCTTACAACAGAGAAACGTTCATTTTTATTGGTACACTGATAAAACTAACTAAAAGTATTGTTCATTGAGTTATGGAAGAATAGATTATGTCAACAATACAAATTATTATGGTACTGAAATACTTAAGAGACTTATTACAACACGATGCTTAAAACTGATGTAAACTACAGGATTTCCATTCACAACACAGAAACGCCCACTGGCACTATGTTCTCCGACGATGGCAAAATCAATTCCCTTTTTGCTACAAACTATTATGTGATATGACAGATTGCTCTGTTATTCCAACAGAATACTTTTTTTGGTGTAAGGGGGTACTGCGTTGTCGGTAACATAATAGCGTGTCGTAACAACCTAATCTATTCTAGCATTAATCAGAAAACACTACATCCATCTGATTAATTTTAGAGTGTTTGTCGACAGTTCACCATGAGCCATATTTTTCCTGAAAATACTCCAGCTTGATAAGCTGATGACGAAGTGACGGCATATAATATAGTTACGTCGATTCCTATGTGCAATTACCACTCACTATCGGAAATTACTGCTAACATTACGGTAATTAAATCACCACAAGAACAATTAAAATATATATCAGAAAACAATTTACAAATTTTGTTAGATTTTTTGTTTTAACCCCTCAGTAAACTTTGACACAAAGGTACTGTCGAAGTACATGTACGTCCGTCCATCTGTCTTGAGAACATATTCATTTGTCGTTATAAAATGTTGTTAAACTTCTTTATGTCCTGGGCCAGTAAGAAGTCCAGATCGTACGTGGGAAGGTCTTGCAGAAATCCGCGGATGGTCGTAGATTTATTTAGCTATTTATTTATTTGATTGGTGTTTTACGCCGTACGCAAAAATATTTCACTTATACGACGGCGGCCAGCAATATGGTAGGAGGAAACCAGGCAGAGTCCGGGGGAAATCCACAACCATCCGCAGGTTGCTGACAGGCCTTCCCACGTACGGCCGGAGATGAAGCCAACATGAACTGGACAGCGACCGCATTGGTGAGAGGCTCCTGGGTCATTATGCTGCGCTAGCGCGCTAACCAATTGACCCATGGAGGCCCTGGTCGTGGATTTCCCCTATGCTCTGTCCGGTTTTCTCCAACTAAAATGCTGACCGCCGTCCAACGTGTCATGGCGTTACATCTCCTAAACTCCTGAGCCAGTTTGACGGATTCACAAGCACACTGTTTTTTCTTACTACTCATAAAGTAGATTTGCTCCGAGAATGCCCTCCCATACGTCATCTGTAATTAGCTTCTAGAATGACATCCCGTCCAGTCAGAATTAATGCATAGCAATCATTCTGTAAGCAGCAACTAAAGCAACTATAATATTGTAGTACGAGTTAGGGCGTTTCTGGGTGGAAAGAGCAGGGGTGACTAATTGTGGACGGAGAAAGGGCCTTTAGCTCCTGTAATGAGCAAGGGTATCTAACTGTGGAATGAGTAGGGGTATTTAACCGTGGAATGAGCAAGGGTATCTAACTGTGGAATGAGTAGGGGTATTTAACCGTGGAATGAGCAAGTGTATCTAACTGTGGAATGAGTAGGGGTATTTAACCGTGGAATGAGCAAGTGTATCTAACTGTGGAATGAGTAGGGGTATTTAACCGTGGAATGAGCAAGGGTATCTAACTGTGGAATGAGTAGGGGTATTTAACCGTGGAATGAGCAAGGGTATCTAACTGTGGAATGAGTAGGGGTATTTAACCGTGGAATGAGCAAGGGTATCTAACTGTGGAATGAGTAGGGGTATTTAACCATGGAATGAGCAAGGGTATCTAACTGTGGAATGAGAAGTGGTGTCATCTTGTCGTAAAATGAGCAAGGTCATCTTGCCGTTTAATGAGCAAGGTTATCTTGACAAAGGGCCTCTAACCGTGGAATGAGAAAGGGTCTCAAACCGAGGAACGAACAAGTTTATCATGCCGTGGAGCACTTGACAAAGGGCCTCTAACCGTGGAATGACAAAGGGCCTCTAACCGTGGAATGAGAAAGGATCTCAAACCAAGGAATGAGCAAGGTTATCTTGCCGTGGAATGACAAGGGGCATCTTACCGTGGAATGACGAAGGGCCTCTAACCGTGGAATGAGAAAGGGTCTCTAACCGTCGAATGAGCAAGATCACCTTGTCGTGGAATGAGCAAGGTCATCTTGCCGTGGAATGAGAAAGGGTCTTCAACCGTAAAACGAGCAGGCTCATCTTGCCGTGGAATGAGAAAGGTCATGTTGCCGTGGAATGAGAAAGGATCTCTAACCGTGGAACGGGAAAGGTTATCTTTCCGTGGAATGAGAAAGACCCTCTAGCCGTGGAATGAGAAAGGCCCTCTAGCCGTGGAATGAGAAAGGGTCTCAAATCGAGGAATGAGTGAGGGAATGAGTGCTTGGGGTTTAACGTCGAACTTAATAATTTTTCGGTTATAGGACGACGAAGGAATCCTTAGAGTGCATGTAATGTGCCTCCTTGTTGCAGGACGGATTTCCACCGCTCTTTTATCTAGTGCTGATTCACTGAGACGGCTTACCGAAGGCACGTAAGCCATCCCGCCCGAGCCATTATACTGATACGGGTCAACCTCTCGTTGCACTATTCCGTTTATGCTGAACGCCAAGCGAGGAAGTTACACCTTCCTCTTTTAAATTCTTAGGTGTGACTCGACCCAGGACTGTCCCCGGAACTTTAGCTACCGAGGGGGACACTCTACCAACTGTGGTATCAGGGCCGGGTTATGGGAAAGGGCTTCCCAAAGTCGTGTTTCCGTGGAATGAGAAAGTGTCTCTAGCCGTGGAATGAGCCAGGTCATCTTGCCGTGGAATGAGCCAGGTTATCTTGCCGTGGAGTGAGCCAAGTCACCTTGCCTTGGAATGAGCCAAATCATCTTGCCGTGGAATGAGCCAAATCATCTTGCCGTGGAATGAGCCAGGTCACCTTGCCTTGGAATGAGCCAAATCATCTTGCCGTCGAGTGAGCCAGGTCACCTTGCCGTGCAATGAGCCAGGTCATCTTGCCGTGGAATGAGCCAGGTCATCTTGCCGTGGAGTGAGCCAGGTCACCTTGCCTTGGAATGAGCCAAATCATCTTGCCGTGGAATGAGCCAGGTCATCTTGCCGTGGAATGAGCCAGGTCATCTTGCCGTGGAGTGAGCCAGGTCACCTTGCCTTGGAATGAGCCAAATCATCTTGCCGTGGAGTGAGCCAGGTCACCTTGCCTTGGAATGAGCCAAATCATCTTGCCGTGGAGTGAGCCAGGTCACCTTGCCGTGGAATGAGCCAGGTCACCTTGCCTTGGAATGAGCCAAATCATCTTGCCGTGGAATGAGCCAAATCATCTTGCCGTGGAATGAACCAGGTCATCTTGCCTTGGAATGAGCCAGGTCATCTTGCCGTGGAATGAGCCAGGTCACCTTGCCTTGGAATGAGCCAAATCATCTTGCCTTGGAATGAGCCAAATCATCTTGCCGTGGAATGAGCCAGGTCACCTTGCCTTGGAATGAGCCAAATCATCTTGCCGTGGAATGAGCCAGGTCACCTTGCCTTGGAATGAGCCAAATCATCTTGCCTTGGAATGAGCCAAATCATCTTGCCGTGGAATGAGCCAGGTCACCTTGCCTTGGAATGAGCCAAATCATCTTGCCGTGGAATGAGCCACGTCACCTTGCCTTGGAATGAGCCAAATCATCTTGCCTTGGAATGAGCCAAATCATCTTGCCGTGGAATGAGCCACGTCACCTTGCCTTGGAATGAGCCACGTCACCTTGCCTTGGAATGAGCCAAATCATCTTGCCGTGGAATGAGCCAAATCATCTTGCCGTGGAATGAACCAGGTCATCTTGCCGTCGAGTGAGCCAGGTCACCTTGCCTTGCAATGAGCCAGGTCATCTTGCCGTGGAATGAGCCAGGTCATCTTTCCGTGGAGTGAGCCAGGTCACCTTGCCTTGGAATGAGCCAAATCATCTTGCCGTGGAATGAGCCATGCCATCTTGCCGTGGAATGAGCCAGGTCATCTTGCCGTGGAGTGAGCCAGGTCATCTTGCCTTGGAATGAGCCAAATCATCTTGACGTGGAGTGAGCCAGGTCATCTTGCCTTGGAATGAGCCAAATCATCTTGCCGTGGAATGAGCCAGGTCATCTTGCCGTGGAATGAGCCAGGTCATCTTGCCGTGGAGTGAGCCAGGTCACCTTGCCTTGGAATGAGCCAGGTCATCTTGCCGTGGAATGAGCCAGGTCACCTTGCCGTGGAGTGAGCCACGTCACCTTGCCTTGGAATGAGCCAAATCATCTTGCCGTGGAATGAGCCAGGTCATCTTGCCGTGGAGTGAGCCAGGTCACCTTGCCGTGGAATGAGCCAGGTCATCTTGCCGTGGAATGGGCCAGGTCATCTTGCCGTGGAGGGAGCCAGGTCACCTTGCCTTGGAATGAGCCAAATCATCTTGCCGTGGAATGAGCCAAATCATCTAGCCAGGTCACCTTGCCTTGGAAAGAGCCAGGTCACCTTGCCTTGGAATGAGCCAAATCATCTTGCCGTGGAATGAGCCAGGTCATCTTGCCGTGGAATGAGCCAGGTCATCTTGCCGTGGAATGAGCCAGGTCATCTTGCCGTGGAGTGAGCCACGTCACCTTGCCTTGGAATGAGCCAAATCATCTTGCCGTGGAATGAGTGAGGGTCTCTAACCGTGGAATAAGCAACAACCTTAAACCGTGGATTGAGACAGAGACTCCATCGTGGAACAAGAAAGGGCATCTAGTCGAGGAATGAGAAAAAGCCACTAACCGTGTATTGAGCAAGGGGCTCTAACTCTGGTATAGACGACATGTGGGGAGTGGCTTTAGGGGCAATGGAAATGACTACTTCACATTTACTACATAAACGTTCATCATGAATAAGTCTTCAATATTAATGCTGGCATCCGATGCCGTGTGGCTAGCATGCCAGCGCGGAGAAAGGGTCTCAAATCGTGGAATGAGGTTTAGGGCCTCTAAACGTGGAACGAGAAAGGGTCTCCAGCCGAAGAATAAGAAAGGGTTTGACTAACCGTTTGACGAGCCAGGGGCGCTAACACATGTGAGGAATGGCTTTAGGGGCACTGGGAATGGTTCCTTCACATTTACTACATAAACGTTCTTCTTTAATATTAATGCTGGCATCCGAGGCCGTGTGGTTAGCATGTGCGGTGCACTGACTACGAAGCCTCTCACTGTTGTAGTTGCTGAGAGCTCAAGTCCAGCTAATGTTGGCTTCCTCTCCAATCGTACGTGGGAAGGTCTATCAGCAACCTGCGGATGTCCGTGGATGGTTTCGGTTTTCTCCCATCATAATGTTGGCCACTGTCACATAAATGACATATTTCCGAGTACGACGTAAAACACGAATCAAATAAAATTAATATTAATGTACAGCTAGTTTGGAAAAGACCAAGGTCTGGTGTTCCTTGTTGTTCTGAAGACCATACACAAAGAAAATTTGTGTTGTATGAACACATGCTGGGTTCTTTCCAACAAAAGTCCTGTCATATTTGAACAACTCTTGTGCTGAATAAACACAAGGTCTAACGTTGAAAGAACTTAACACAAGCGGTGTTGGATGTTATACACAATGCTGTAAAAACTACACAAGTTTTTCTTGTGCCAACACAAGTTAGGCAACCTGTGCATGATATGCATAAATTACCTTACTTTGGTTCAACATTTCTTTGTATACTAACATTGTGTCTTATAGTATATCAGTGAATATAATCGATCTATCACATGTCTGATTTGTCACTCGTCTGGAAAGTGAAAAATTAACGTCTTTTTTGAAGATACAAAAAACAAAGCGAAATGAAATAAGTACTCAGAAATTTTTTTTGACAAACTTTATTGTAAAATAAAAACAGCAAACAGATCACGCACCTTCCTAAGTACATTCACCTACCTTCTCACTATTTACAATGCATTAGTATACACCTATCAAAGCACTCATGTTAATGTATAGTTCTACACCTCGAAGTCATTGCATAAATTCCCTTAGCACCGACAACGTACGAAATCTCTGATAAAAATTAAACACAATTAATATGTACAGCTTCAATTCACCCCCCCCCCCCCCGGAAAATATGATTTTGTGTTCAGCTTTCTTGAGTACGAAGATAAGATAAAATAAATAAAACAAAAAAAAAAAAACAAACAAAACAAAGCGCAAATAAGAAAACCAAAAAGAAAGGAAAGAAACAAAGTCCGGATTAAACACCTGATTTCTTAATTCAAGAGATCTTCTGCGTACGGAATTGAACAGGTAAACAAGGTTGTTTTTGCGAAACAATTTTCGGATAATACTATTCAGCTCTACAGGTCACACAAAATGAATGGCAGTTCTCAATCTTCGTGCTAATTTAGAACGCGTGTGATAAATATGCCTGCTAAGAACCGCGGGTTATAGTACGTTACACGACAGAACAATTTGCACAATATACGTAAACTGTGAATATCAACGAGGTATTTTGGGTTTGTTATACGTGGTCGTGAAGCAAACGCACAATATTTTAACCTCGAGGTCTGAGTTAAGCACATGGGCACGCGCGCGTAAAACAGTTGTCAATGCTATATATGCCGTATTTTAAAGAGTAAAAAACGATTTTTCAGGCTGTAAATGAATGATTATGGGTAAACACAACATCCGTAATGTTTTAGCCATATCGTGGCTTTATCCAGTAATTTTCATGTTTTATATTTCATTTTCAACGCTTCTATTGAAATAGTTTTTAAAAGCTTTGAAAATACCTCACACCTGATGAGAACCTCGTGAAGAAAAAAAACAAAACAACAGATTGCTCAAAGCGAGTGTTTACAAAGGCTTGAGTGCACGATGATACTTCCCTTTCTCCATTACGAGTAGACTTTTAGAATACCCACTCTTTGCATTAGGATATAATAAGATAATAAGCGCCCTTTCCATCATGTTTAAATTTAACAGAAAGCCCGTCATCGGAGTAATGCTGGAGTGTAAGCTGTTACTGGAACCGATTCGGTGGCCTATTGGTTAGCGTGCGAATCGAAGTCGGGAGACCTGGGATCAAACCCGTGTCTAGTCATACCAAAGACTTTAAAAATGGCACTTGTGCAGATTGCTGATGCCTCGCATTGCGTTCAGCGCTAAGAGGTTAGAGCAACGAAACATGAATGGTTGGCCCGGTGTCAGTATGTGACCGGGTGGGGTGTCATTTCTGATGCCTTCAACATGATACAGCATGATACTACTTTAGAGACATGGACTCGGTCTGCCACAAGAAGACAGTTCATACATAAGGAGTTCTCGTCGTCCTTTGACTAAAAAATTGCTTAGTGCGACGCTGAACCCCAAAGATGCTTGCACACGCACACGCACACACACACACATACACATGTAGGTATTCTGTTATTGTAGCAGATGGTTCTGTTAAACATTACAGTACATTCTATATTACTTCAGCATGAAGTTCAGTTATCCTCATACGACATAATGTTGAACAGAACACAGTATTATGTTATAAAAACAGAACACATTCTAAGATCACTCAGGCATTAGATTATTTTTTGAGTGAGTATCACTGAGGCAGTAAATTACTCTATCTAGACTGTAAAAAGGCAATCTCGTTTCCCACCTTCCGGGGGAGCCGTGGGTATTTCACTGATAATACTTGGAGTTAAAAAGCTATAAAATGTCTTCAAAAGATTTGAAAAGGAGTTTTACAGCTTTGAAAATATTTTAAGGCTTTATAGACAGGGAATAAACAGTAAAACGTCACGTCATATTAGGGGACTACCCTTACCCTTCTAGTTTTTAGGACATATTAGCAGGACTGAAGCAAAGAATTACATTTCTCTCCCAGTTTTCTTTCTTTTTTTTTTTGAAAAGTAAAGATATAAATAGGCTGTTCATCAGCTGGACTAACCATGTGAGAAAAGTGAACAACAACAAAACCATAGGCAATATCCCATGAAAACAAAGGTAACAAGACAAACCCGCAATTATAAAGACGCCATATCACGTTTCCAGTTCCTTGGCTAAATTATAAAACATCATTTAAGAGAACAATTAAGGCACTGCAGTTCCATTCAAACTGATTTAATTTGTATTTTATGCCATACTTCAGAAAATTTCACTTATACGACCAGCATTATAGTGGGAGGAAACCAGTACGGCCTCAGAGCGACCACATTGGTAAAAAGCTCCTGAGTATAATTGTGCCTCGCTGGCAACCACCTTGACCACGCAACCCCTCCCCCCCCCCCCCACCCCCACCCCTTGGATTAAAAAGTGCCCCAGTCCCCAAAGAGAAAACAAGAAAAGAAAACCTCGGAAATATATTGATCTATAGAGACAAATGAGCGTGACAGTCGGGGAATTACCGAGACACGTACAGTATCGGATTTTTTTTTTTTTTAATTTTGGTACGGATGGAATTTCACTTATACAGACCCCGCACATGGCGCTACAATATACCACTTGTTACACAGAGAAACACGATTTTAATTTTACGCTAAAAAAAAGTCTGTTATCTGAGTGATGCTAGAATGTTTTCTACTACTGCAGCAGATTATTCTGTTAAGCATCACATGCGTATTATATTAATTCGCCATAGAGATTCTCTCAGACTAGGATATCATGCTGAATACAACAGAATATTGTGTTATAATAACAGAGTACATACTGGCATCACTCAGACAACAGACTTTCAGTTACAAGTAACAGATGAATTTTTTCAATATAATAAAGTCTGTTGTCTGAGTGATACTAGAATGCATTCTGTATTATAACATAATACTACGTCATATTCAACACAAAATAGTGTTTGTCTAATGCAATTTCTATGTTGAATTAATACAATATATGTGCTACAATACATTGATCAGGGTAATAAGTTGCAGTAACAGAATAGATGCTTATTTTAGCATCACTCTGACAACAGATTTTCCGTTAAATTTAACAGATTACTTGTACATACGTGTACGTAGATGACTTATCTACGCATTGACAACCTTTGCCTGGAAAAAGGCAGCAGCTTGCGAGAGCATTACCCGATACAGAATGGAAAACTAAGTTTATCCCGTAAATGCGACCCAGAATATGGGGTCAAGCGGGAGGGATAAAGGGGGTGGGATAAATATTGTATCCTACCTTTCGCCAACAACATTGAGAACTATTTTTGATTGGCTCACGACAGTTCATTGATCCAAATCAACCAAACAAAAGCTACACATATGCCCAAGTACTTTGTTTTATCATATACATGACTTTGTCAACTGCATTGCGTGCAAAAGTCCAAGATATCTTGACAGTATAGTCACAGATACTTTGGAAATTGTTTTTACCAGTTTCATGTGTAATTGCTACGTAAGAATGATGTTACTGACAAAGCTACATGTAGATTCGGTTGGGAGACCTGGAATCGAACCCGCGCTGGGCCATACCAAAGACTTCAACTCGGTAATTCACGGTAATTAGTATGCACACAGAGCATCAGCCATAGAACATCCTCCTTTTATCATTGTGCTTTAAGTGCACGTAAAACTTCAGGTCAATACATATAGTACTTTTTTAACATACCAACTCTATGAAAGAATATTCACAACATTCGATTAAACCTTTTAAAGATTTGAATATCTTGAATAAATACACCTGCCCGAAAATAAATAAAAAGTATTTGACACGTGACAAAACCATGATCTTTATTTATTTATTTGATTAAGGCTATATTCCGTATTCAAGAATATTTCACTTATACGACGGCACAATACCATGAAATCATGTGGTAAACATACCACACGTAAAGGGTTGCAGATTCAGTTTTCATGGTGTGAGTCATGACGATACATGCGTTACATTGACACCAATGGACGAAAGCCCCGACATCTTATTTAACCCACCTTCAGTTAAAAATTCCACTTGTAACTTCTAACTTCAAATTAGAAGGGGAAAACTAATTCTATTTTGAATGAATGCCTGAATGAATGGATGCATGAATGAATGAAAGAATGAATGCATGAACGAATGCTTCAGGTTTAATGTCGTATTTAACAATTTTCCATTCATATTTTTCAGCAGAAAACACCAGACATAGCACCTTATGCAGTAACATTATACTGACACCGGGCCAACCTGTCCTGTCTCCTTGATGTAACCTGTCAGTACTGAGCGCCAAGCCAGGCAACAAGTACCATTTTTAAGTCTTTAGTATAACCCGACCTGGGTTTGATCCGGGGCCTCCCGACTTCGAGGCGGAAGCTCAATTCTATTTTGAAGTCGCAAGTTTCATCTTGATTTCGCTTGCTATGAGTATCTATAACATCGGAAGAGCAATGGCTGATCGTACCTAACACGTATCCCGATCGGGAAGACCGATGCGACAGTTTTACCATAAAATGCCTCACACAGTAAAAGGTGGGAAAAACATGAAAAAAAAACATGAAAAGAACATTAAGTTTTGATGAAAAGTGAGAAAAGTTAGCTGTAAATGTGGTCTTAAATATATGAGTTCCATTGAAAACATCTACAGAGAGATGTTTTCAGACTTCTATGGTGATAAAAACCTACATATACTAGAAAAGTTTTAATAAGTTTCAGTACAAAAAGTAATAATCAGCAAACTTTAATTTACTCTGAAAATGCCTTTTGGGATGGAGGAGAGCGAACTCTCTGGTGAAATTTGGCTGTTTTATCTGTAATGTACAATCTGGCATAAATGTTTTGGAACATTTCACTCAAAAAATGAATCGGTTAATTTTAACAGAAAGTCTGTTGTCCGGGTGATGCCAGAATGCATTATGTTATTATACCATAATACTGTGTCGTATTTAACATAACATCCTGTTAATCTTCACATTGAATTAATAGAATATGTGTGTTATTTTCAACAGAATGATCTGTTTTATTAATAAATTACATCCTAGCATCACTCAGACAACAGGCTTTATTCAAATTAACACATTCATTTTTGGAGTGTAACAATACCCGTCCTAGTCAGTTTTATATTTAACAGTTTACTTTTCACACTATACATTTCTCCACGCAAGGTTCACATGTTATAAACCTGTTGAACTCCAGCCTGGACAGATCAATGGTTTTGTAGCCATTGTCCAGCGTCAGTTCCATGAGAGCACGGCCAGCGGCCACCGCCTGCTGGATGCCATGACCGCTGAACCCGTTCATGAAGAAAAAGTTCCTGTGGTACGGGTGGTTGCCAAGTATACAGTTCTGGTCTACGGTATTGTAGTCATAAAAACCAGCCCAGGCACTCCGCAGCTGCAATAAATGTAAGTGCATGTTGTTCAATTTCAAAATATAACTCGGGTGCACAGACCACGAACTTTTACGTACATGGAAGGTTCTGCTAGTAAGTCTTAAGTTTTGCCTGCTTTCCTCCCACCACAATGGACCACTTCAGAAGGTTTTGGAGGGTTGAGGGTGAGGATTGAGGAGAGGGGGCATGGATTGAGGGGAGGGGGCGAGAGTTGCAGGGAGAGGGCAAGAGTTGAGGTAAGGGGGACAGGGTTGAGGAGAGAGGGTTAGGTTTAGGGGAGGAAAGGAGTAAGAAGTGAGGCGAGGACTCAAAGGGGTTGAGGGTTGAGAGGAGAGGGTGAGAAGGTAAGAGTTGCAAGGAAAGGCCGAGAGTTGAGGTCAGGGGTCAAGGGTTAAGGGGAGCAGGCGAGGACTGAGAGGAGGGGAGAGAGTTGAGGGGAGGGTACAAGAGTTGAGGAGAGGGGGAGAGGATTGAGGCAAGAGAGGGTTGAGGGCAGGAGACAAGGATTGAGGGGAGGGGGCGAAAGTTGATAGGAGGAGGGGAGGGGGTGAGGGTTGACGGGAGGAGGAGAGAGGGCAAGGGTTGAGGGGACGGGCAATGGTTGAGGGGAGGGGGCAAGAGTTGAGGGGAGTGGGCAAGGATTAAGGAGAGAGGGCAAGGGTTGAGGGGAGGGGGCAATGGTTGAGGGGGCGATGGTTGAGGGGAGGGGGCAAGAATTATGGAGAGAGGGCAAGGGTTGAGGGGACGGGCAATGGTTGAGGGGAGGGGGCAAGGGTTGAGGGGAGTGGGCAAGGATTAAGGAGAGAGAGCAAGGGTTGAGGGGAGGGGGCAATGGTTGAGGAAAGGGGGCAATGGTTGAGGGGAGGGGGCAATGGTTGAAGGGAGGGGGCAAGGATTGAGGCGAGTGGGGTGATGACTGGGTGCACCTGTAAATGTTTCTCTGGCAACACAGCTAAAATGTTCACAGATCAAAACCTAAGAGGAAAACTTCCTGTTTGAGTGTATGATTTAACAGATATCTTTTCAGCTTGTACCAGGGCATAACGGCCAAAAAATTTCTAGGACTTTTCAAGTACTTCAAGTACTTAAAATACACATTCAATTACCTCAAATGCCGTGGCATTCGACTGGTACGCAGCCTTGTGTTGGTGCCATAACCTTCAGTCGGTGCAGACATCACTCATAATCAGACAACCCATAACTGATTCTTATCAATTTTCCACTGCCCATCAGAATAAAACGCGCAGATTAAAATTTTTTTCAGCACAACGCAGGTGTTCGTAAACACCGCCATTTTCAGTCACGAGTAGTCCAGGGCCGACTTGCCCATACTGGAGACATCTATACTTCGGAGACATAATCGGCAGCATGCCCGATTGTCACTGCTGGCGTCGCGCACAATAACTATCTTCACGTGCCAAGAACAAAATCAAGTACTTACAAGGACCCGTGCAAACCCTGTTGTACATGTACGCATGTGAATTAAGCAGTGTTTACCCAGTGGTATCTGCCCTACCAACTTACTCATTTCAACATGATCCACATGACTTGTGTGAAGGGTCTACACAAAAGGCACAAATTGTGTATGAAATATCAGTTTTTCCTGTTTGCATTCAAATGGTCATATCTGAAAAATCAATCTTTTATCCCTGCAGAAATTTTGGTTGGGGGGTAGGGTACCCTTTTTTCGTTGGTATTAACTGTAGAGTTGATTCTAGATCTTCAAATGGTGGCTTTACTTAAAAGCTTAATAGCCCAAGACTCCCAAAGACTGCACAACAACATTCATCAAGGCTAGGCCGAGGGACAGTGTTATTTAGTCAGAGGCCAATCATGAGCTATTTAACACATATCACCATTTTTCAGCAAGATCGAAAGAACAAAATCAGCAAGTGGCATTACAGAAAATACAATTTATATACACCATGGGTATGAGAAGGAAATGCTGTTCATGATGATCAGTTGATTGAGCGTCACAAAAAAAGAGGGTAAAATGTTCTAAACTGACCTTGGAATTCTCAAACTTGGGTATCCTGTGTGCTAACAATGGCCAGACACAGTCGTTATAGTACTCATAGTCCACATTGAGAGTGTTCACCTCGGGTTCTTCATCCTGTAACATGGAACCAATGAAAGCGGCAACAAAGTCATGTGGCAACACTGTAACAAATCTGATTTCTTTAAAGTGGAGAAAATAATTTAAACTCATATGTAAAATGAAAGAGTGTGAAGAGTTATTTGTAAATACGGTTTTCAACACTTTTTTGATTTTTTCCTTACGGACGAAAAGACATTTGAAAATTAAGACCGTATATGGACTATTGGTCTTTTCCCCTCACAAATGAGTTACACCAGAATTTCATATTTTTCATATATTTATAAATATCATTGTAATTCAGATTCAATACATATGCTTACAACAACAAATTTACATTCAAATACATTTATTAGAAATCCATCACATCCTCATTTGGAACATTATTATTCAAAGACAATTTTCTCCCAGAGGTGGTCCCAAATACCCAGCACACAAACCCTATTTTCCAATTGTTCCTATCTGCTTCCGGTATATTTGTTTGTATGCCTCAAGTTTTATGGCGTCCTTAACAATTTTTCTGTCATATGACGATGAAGAGACACATTAGGTGTGTGTATATAACAGACTGTGTCATCTAGTACTTGTGGCTAGAGCCTCCAAAATGCTGCTGCAACTCAGAGGTATCCTGCCGAAGACACCAGACAGGACACCCCACCCTGTCACAACCATGCTTTCTCGGTAATTGGACACCAATGCTGTTTGGAAGGGCCTTTCTATTAATATCTACACATGTATATTTGAAAGGGGCCTCCGTGGCTCAGTCCATTAGCGCGCTAGCGCAGCGTAATGACCCAGGAGCCTCTCATCAATGTGGTCGCTGTGAGTTCAAGTCCAGCTAATGCTGGCTTCATCTCCGGCCGTACGTGGGAAGGTTTGTCAGCAACCTGCGGATGGTCATGGGTTTCCCCCGGGCTTTGCCCGGTTTCCACCCACCATAATGCAGGCCGCCATCGTATAAGTGAAATATTCTTGAGTACGGCGTAAAACACCAATCAAATAAATAAATAAATAAATGTATATTTGAACATGATCCATCACTGACAGTGAGATAGAATGACTACCCTAATTCCTCAACCTTTTCGCACATGAAAGATCAACTTTCAGTGCAATTTATGTACATTTATAATTTGATGTTGGAGATAAAACTGCATTGGTTGGATTGGCCAGTTTCAGGGATAATTTTATCAGTCTACACAGAATAATGCCTCCAGAATATATCCCGATAAACACCTTGCAAACATGCAAAAAAGGTTAGTGAGTGAGTGAGTGAGTGAGTGAGTGAGTGCTTAAGGTTTAACGTTTCATGGTACTTAACAATTTTTCAGTCACATGATGACAGAGGAGTCCTAAGAGTGCATGTACATGTAATGTGCTTCCTTGTTGCAGGACGGATTTCCACCACTCTATTATCTAGGGCTGCTTCACTGAGACGACTTACCAAAGGCAACTAAGTCGCACCACAAAAGCCTGACTGATACCGGTCAACCAGTTGTTGCACTATCTCCTTAATGCTGAACACCAAGCGAGGACACTACAACTTCCTCTTTGAAGGTCTTAGGTATGACCCAACCCAGTATTGACCCTGGATCTAGAGTCCACAAAGCATATGCTTTACCAACTGGGCCATTAGGTCCAGTCAAAAAGGTTGAAAAACTAACAGTGCCCGGTACCATCACCATCCCATAGGGAAAAGAAAACGGTGGACGTATGGTTTGGTCAGCATATCGTATGCCATCTGTCCGCGTATACTCGCACCATGATAGGTGGAGGATTTAAAAGAGATTACACAATGTACAGTTTTGGCATTAATCCATAAAGGGCTAAACAAATCTAATTATCTGTATTTACCTACATGTAGAATAGCTCAACTTCTTGTCTGGAGTGTTATTTATAGTGTATACTGTAAAATGCATTAAAAAGTTTATGCTATGCTACAATTTCCAAAGCTTTATTTCAGATTTTGAATGGTAACATACGCGAGTACAAACAAGGCTAATATTTTGTGAAGACAATTATTTGGGTTATTGTAAAATACATGTAGAATAGAGTAAAATTAGAGTAATCTTGTTGGATTTGCAATGACCGGAAATTTTCAGTAAAGTCTTATTAATATTAGGACAACTTGCAAACCACAGAGAAAAAAAAGAAAAAAAAAAAAAAAGAAGCAAAGTGTAAAATATGGAGCAGTTTCAAATGCCTAACCTCTTCTGGGGAGCTGCCACAGAGGTAGTTGCCCGCAATACCCTCGCGCCTGAAATACATGCCTGAATTGTCGATAGTTAGTGGGGCCTCTAGACCGGGTCCGTCTGCGCAATGCACAACATACACATAGCGCTTTCTGCAACAAAAGAGGGTGAAGTATGTCTTATTTATTTATTTCTTTGATTGGTGCTTTACGCCATGTATGTGACGGGTGGTGGGAGGAAAAATAATTGAAGATCACTCTAGGAGCACAAACCTCTACCACAAATAATATGCACCAAACAGCAGAAAGAGTTGCCAACAAACAAGGGACATTACTCTGCTGGGGATTAGTACAAGGGAAAAAAATGAAAAAATGAAAAAATGAACTGGTGTCTGGCAGTGGTGAAAAACAAACTAAAAATTCTTGGATCTGGATTTCAGTCATGATTACCACTACAATGGAATGGGGCCTCCATGCTCAAAGGGCTTAACATGCCAGCACAGCATGTCAAAACATGGGAAGGTCTGCCAGCAAACTGCGGATGGTCGTGGGTTTCTCCCCGTCTATGCCCAGTTTCCTCCCACCATAATGCTGGCCACCATAACAAGGCATTCACAGAATAACAGTAGCTCTCCTGATTGAGCAGTTTGTAAAACTGCATAATGTTCCAGTCATGTGATACATTCAAATATTGACCTCTGAACCCCCGCAAAAAAGTAGAATGATTGACATTGTCATACACAGACATTATCTTCTAATTATATAGTGCTAACATCTTGCCATTAAATCAACAAGAAAAACCAAAATTATTATACCGTTGCAACTATCACTGTTTATCATATGTGTGAAGATTGCAGAGCAGTGACTTCACATGTTATGGAGCTGTAAAATCATTGTGGTGGCAAAAAGACACTGTGGGGGAGTTAGTGCACAACTTCACCACAGAGGTCTTTGATGCAAATCGTTACTGATGACTGGCTATCTGTGTACTATGGGTGGCCACTGCAACCCTATGAGGGCCAAAAACTTTAACCAAACTGGACACCTCTACACAGACAACGGCAATGCCATCAACAGCACCTGATCCCCCTATCACAATAAATCTCCTTACTTCATTTATTTATTTGATTGATGTTTTACGCCGTACTCAAGAATATTTCAATTATACGACGGTGGCCAGCATTATGGTGGGTGGAAACCGGGCACAGCCCGGGGAAACCCAAGACCATCCGCAGGTTGTTGGCAGACCTTCCCATGTACGGCCGCTCCTTATTTCATACAAGCGAGATAATAAACTACCATGGAATGGACTGGTCCAAAACTCAAGGCCAACTGTTGATCCATATCACTGTACAACTTCTTTCCTTACCCAAGAATCCTTCGCTTACACAATAGCGGTTAATCTTACAGGTGGAGGGAACTGGAGAGCCCAGCATATTAAAACCACAGACCTGTGGCCAGTCAATGACAAACTTTCTTGTTTGGCTGCCCTAACCGCCACACAAGTGCCATTGAGTGCTTACTGTCATCAAAGTGCTTACTGTCATCAAAGTGCTTACTGTCATCAAAGTGCTTATTGTCATCAAAGTGCTTACTGTCATCAAAGTGCTTACTGTCATCAAAGCCGCATGAATACTAAGAACCTGGAACTAAATTTGTGTGCCAATCCAGGTCTAAACTACAAATTATTTTATCCTAACCATTCTTGAAGTTATGAATAAAGCATAAACTTGAGGCTTAGTTTAAAAACAGAAGAACAAAGGGGTTACCTGGGCTCTACAGGTAAAGGAACAGATAACTCATTAATGCCCTGCCCTATCCCAGCCATGGCGGCCACTTCAGACGCCCACGCACCCGCACAGTTCACCGTGAAGCAGAAATTCAAAGAGTGCACCTCTCCTGTCTGATTTCGTATCTGAAAAAAAAAGTTACTGGATCATTATCATGAAAAATACAGTTATTGCTGCTGGAGTATGGAGGGCCAAATGTAGAAAAAAACATTGAAGGTTATGATCCAAAACTTATAAAAAATTGAAGGTGCATGCAGAAAAGTTACAAAATACAACCCAAATGATGCTTTGTGAGAGCTTTTACAAAGTTTCTGAACTTAAAAAATTTCTATGAAAATTAACTTTTTATTGGTAAACCATCAAATGTTCAATTTATGTGTTAGTATTATTTTTGATATGGCTTGATTTACTTGGCTGCCCACCAGACCGGAAGAACGAAAGTTCTTTGGAATTAAAATGGCTCTAATTATGACCGTGGCGTTAACATTTATTCATTTATTTTGGCTGGAGTTTTACGACGTACTCAAGATTTTTATTTAGACGACAATGCCAGCCAGCATTACAGAGGGAGGAAACTGAACACAGCCCAGAGGAAACTCACGACTGTCTGACTATTGCTGGGGGAGCTTCCTACATTCAACCAGAGAGGAAGCCAGAATGATGTGGACTGGAACTCAAAGCCTCACACTGGTCAGATATGCCTGAACATATTAAGATCAAATTTAACGTCTGAAAAACTGGGAATCTAAAGTCTGATTAGTGATGACAGTGTTATAAATCAGAACATAAACCTTGTTGACTATGGGTTCAAATTAATATGGACGCATACTTTCTTCTGCACAGCTGGATTTGATTGATTTATTTGTTTGATTGGTGTTTTACGCGATACTCAAGAATATTTCACTTACACGACAGCGGCCAGCATTATGGTGGGTGGAAACCGAGCAGAGCCCGGGGGAAACCCACGACCATCCACAGGTTGCTGACAGACCTTCCCACGTATGGCCGGAGAGGAAGCCAGCATGAGCTGGTCTTGAAAGCGACCGCATTGGTGCATAGCTGAAATCCATCTCGAAAATGGTATTATTTGATATGAATTCCCAGGTGATTTAAGGAAGCTAGACTTTGGCTGGCCATCTATGATGTTATAGTGAAATGTACATACAGTATGTATAATTAGAGAAGGAAAAACTAGACATGCACATATGTTCCGACATGACAAGAAACAAGGATGGCTGATCGTGATACGATATAAGTTTGTTACTAGAGATCTCATTTCATAATATTCATGAGGTAATCCTTTAATTTATTTTTTAAATGGAGAAAAAGATTTAATAGTTTTGAGATACTATAGATGTTTGCTGCATTGTCAAGGGCCTTTCTAATGGATGGAATACAGAAAGATGTTAGTTCTTGTAAATCGACTGTGGAAATATAGTCTTTCATTTCGTGTAGGAGTACATCAGGCTGCATTTTGAAAATGGCTTGAAACATTGTTGGAATGTTGAAGGGGACTATATATAAACTTATGGAGACAATTTGGAGGCAAGAGAAGGTGGTGAGTTGAAATATATCAAGGATTTGTAATTGATGGAATAACAATGAAGTGATAATGCAGATTGCTCACTTTTGCAATATATACAAGTGATTTAGGTTATCAAGGATTTGTAATTGATGAACAATAATGAAGTGATAATGCAGATTGCTCGCTTTTGCAATATATACAAGTGATTTAGGTTGTACGTGGCATGGTGAAACTGGGCCCAGAAGTATGTATACCAATTAACGTGCAGAATATTAACCCCTGTGTGGGATGTGGGTGTTTAAAGGCTTGTGTCACTGTCTATGCCCATTTTGTAAAAACAAAACTAGTACTTTCTGAACATTATGCCTGTGACAAAGACAAATAAAGTTGAGAATGTTAACCACTGTGTGAACCGCGTTCTTCAAAGGCTTCAACCAATATCTAACCCCCAATTTATCCTGGTTCCCCCCAACAGATTATCAGGAAACGGGAATAAGGAATAAGTAACCAGCTTCAGCCCAGTGTCAGATATATATCAGATTCCATCAAAGGGGAATAACTCTTGAGCACAGCATTATCTGCTGCAGTGAGAGACAGACATTGATCCGGAGCTTGAAAAACTCAAGTGATACTGACAGTTTTGTGATTACATAAATTTCATTATAAAATATTCAGAAAAATACAGAAAGTGACATTTTGTGGGTGAAATGTATTTGTATTATTATCAACCATGAATAATCAGAATGTACGTGTAATTGCATATATACAATACGCACTGGTAAGTGGAGTATGTTATTTCAATGAACTCATGGTGCCTCCGTGGCCAAATTGATTAGCGTGTCAACTTGGTGCAATGACCCAGAGTCCCTAACCAACAGTGTATTTAGAAGTCCCTCATGCTGGTTTCCTCTCAGGCTGTACATGTACATAGGATGGCCTGGAAACAATCTGCAGTTGGACGTGGGTTTTCCTTGGGCTCTCTTCGGTAAAACATCAATCAAATAAATAAATAAATGTTCTATCACAAGTGTTTCATCTTCAGCATGATCCCGCCCCCTCAGCATGAACCTGCCCCCTCAGCATGATCCCGCCCCCTCAGCATGAACCTGCCCCCTTAGCATAACCCCGTGCCCACAGCATGAATCCGCGCACTCAGCATGAACCCACGTCAGCGCCACTCAACATGAACCCGCCCCCTCAGCATAAACACGCCCCCTTAGCATGAACTCGCGCCCTCAGCATGAACCCGCCCCCTCAGCATGAACTCGCGCCATCAGCATGAACCTGCCCCCTCAGCATGAACTCGCGCCCTCACCATGAACCTGCGCCCACGCTCTCAGCAGGAACCAACACCCTCAGCATGAACCCCCCCCCCTCAGCATGAATACACTCCCTCAGCATGAACCCGTGCCCATGCCCACATCATGCATCCTCAGTATGAACACACACACTCAGCACGAACACACACACTCAGCACGAACTCGCGCCCTCCACACGATCCCACACCCTCAGCTTGAACCCCCGCCCTCAGTATGAACCTGCCCCTGCCCCGCGCCTTTCGCATGAGCCTGCCATCAGTATGATCCTGCACCCTCAGTATGATCCTGCACCCTCAGCATGAACCTGCACCCTCACTACCTTTACTCCGTTGCCATGGAAACTAGAAAATCAATCAAATCGACCCCAGTTTAACTTGAAAGTAGGCCACTTCATTATCAACTTATCTGCCAAACTGGGGTTTATTTAATATTTGTTTGGTGTTTCATGTCGTACTTGAAAATATTAAAATTTATGCAATAACGGCCAACATTATGGTGGGAGGAAACTGGACAGAGCCAGGGTGAACCTTCTGATCATCTGCACATTGCTGAGAGACCTTCCCACATTTGGCAAAACTTGAAATCATTGCACAAAACGATGCGACTAGCAATCACATCACTGAAACCAGGTGTTTCCAGTCAGCTGCTATGGATATCAGAAATCTAGTTGAAAACAACCCCGGGTTAAATAGAAACCTGGCTCACCTCAATACAAACCTGTACATATCAAATATCAAACAAATACATATCTGAACTATCTGAAATGGTTTGGTGACTTCTGTGAAAACGTTGCTGATGCGACAGATAGACATCCCTTTGGAATCAAACACGGATGGAAAAAAATTACAGTCCATACACACATGCAAGGAAGTCAAGACATTCCTACCTGAGCCCCTTTTAGGTATTTACACGTTCTTGTTCCTGTGCCCACGATGAGTTCTTCGTCCTTGGTATCAAAACCCACTACCTCACCAGTCACGTACCTCACGCCCAGGGACAGGTTCTTCTGTTTGAAGGCCCTGGTCAGAAGATAGGGGTCAAACCAGCCTTCTCCTTCAATACCTGCACAAAGAGATACTAACACCCTTAATATGTGCATGAAGAAAGAAATACTGACGTACTCAATATGTGCTTGCAGAAAGAAATACTGACACCCTTAACATGTGCCTGAAGAAAGAAATTCTGACACCTCTAATGTGTGCCTGAAGAAAGATCTACTGACACCCTTAATATGTGCCTGAAGAAAGATCTACTGACGTACTCAATATGTACTTGCAGAACGAAATACTGAGACCCTCATATTGTGCCTGCAGGAAGAAATACTGACACCCTCAACACCTCCAGAAATAAATACCGACACCCTCAATACAGTGTACCTCCAGAAATAAATACTGGCACCCTCAATACAGTGTACCTCCAGAAATAAATACTGGCACCCTCAATACAGTGTACCTTCGGAAGTAAATACTGACACCCTCAATACAGTGTACCTCCAGAAATAAATACTGGCACCCTCAATACAGTGTACCTCCAGAAATAAATACCGACACCCTCAATACAGTGTACCTCCAGAAATAAATACCGACACCCTCAATACAGTGTACCTCCAGAAATAAATACTGACACCCTCAATACAGTGTACCTCCGGAAGTAAATACCGACACCCTCAATACAGTGTACCTTCAGAAATAAATACTGACACCCTCAATACAGTGTACCTTCGGAAGTAAATACTGACACCCTCAATACAGTGTACCTCCAGAAATAATTACTGACACCCTCAATACAGTGTACCTCCAGAAGTAAATACTGACACCCTCAATACAGTGTACCTCCAGAAATAAATATTGACACCCTCAATACAGTGTACCTCCAGAAATAAATACTGACACTCTCAATACAGTGTACCTCCAGAAATAAATACTGACACCCTCAATACAGTGTACCTCCAGAAATAAATACTGGCACCCTCAACACAGTGTACCTCCAGAAATAAATACTGGCACCCTCAATACAGTGTACCTCCAGAAATAAATATTGACACCCTTACCATCTGCAGCAAGACATACTTACACCCTCAATACATACAAAAAAAGATAATGACACCGTCAACACCTGCAAAAATAAATACTCACACCGTCAAATCTTTCTGAAATACATTTATTAAACATGTTACATTCTCATTTATAACATTATTACACAAATCCAACATATATCAATTGGTTGTCCCAAATACTACCATACAAAAATTATTTTCAAGTGTCTTTTTCTCTTTATAGAAAAATCAAAAATAAAAAACTGAACATCACATTTACGAATAATTTTTCTTTCATCTGAGCTTTATGTATTTTATTTGCTTTCTCCAGCTTTAAGTTTATAGAAGCTGTACATACAGCGAAAACTGTGACACTCACTGAGTCAAAACCACACTCTGGGACGTGTAAAATTTGGCTGTCCACAACATGATAATTAAAAAAAATAAACAATTCCAAAAAAATCTCAACATGAGGGCGCCTACATTTACTTCTCATACTCAAGTCAAACAACTGATAATTTTGAAAACAGAAATTATTGTTGGAATTTATCCTAAAATTTTCCCCCGAAAGCACCTTTCTAAAGGAACTGGTCATACAGAATTATTAATTTATTTATTTGTTTGACTGGTGTTTATGTCATACTCAAGAATATTTCACTTATAGCCAGCATTGTGAGAAAATTGACCAGAGCCCAGGGAAATCCACGACCATCCGTAAGGTTGCTGACAGACTTTCACACTTACAGCCAGAGAGAAAGCCAACATGAGCTGGACTTGAACTCACAGTGACTGCATTGGTGAGGCACCTGGGTCATTGGGCTATGCTGGCGTGCTAGCACGGAGGCCCCATACAGAATTACATGTACTTCTGGTGCTGTAGGATATGGCAACAAGAATTCAGATGAACACATCATATGCCCAAACAAATGCATTTGTTTGAAATGTATAAAAGAATACCAGCAGCACTGTGGTGAGTATAACCTCTGAGGTGAATTTTCATGGGTGTTAATGATAGGTATGTGGTTACCATGACAACCGCACAAGTGGACAAATGAGTCCAACAAAAATGAAAACTGTATGTAGAAAGCAGTTGGAGTTGTAGCCCAGGCATGAAATCATATATTTATCTAATATAGTGCATATATACAGAAAATGGCAATCTGGCTACCATGACAACCACCCAACTGGACAAGTGTGAGGCTTGACACATCGTCATCTGTGTGTTTATGTATCCACCAAACATTAAAACTATGTGTGGAAAACAGTTGGAGT